>NC_056748.1:428992071-429145386 GCF_019279795.1 Protopterus annectens | reverse complement strand
GAAGCCATCTACAGCTCAGAACCCAACCTTAATTCACTGTATTACATATAGCTTAGGCTGCTCCAATCTGCTACTAATCACAGAAAAGATCTTAGGAGTGCAAAGTATTCCGCAACTTTGAAATCCATAAACACTTGTTACAGACAATGGCCAAAAACTAAGTGTTCCTATGATGGATGAATGAATGAATGGCTTTGAAAGCTGTTAGACCCTTTACTCCTGCCAAATTGTGTTTGTGTGTGTGTGTGAGAATGAGAAAGACTGACACACTGACAGCAGAATATTTTACAGCTTGTGAAGTATTTTAGATTCTCACTGCTGTTCTCCAATTATCATACTGACTGTTGCTACATTCTTGTGCAAGACTACAGTTTAACAGCTCGGAGAAATAAACTTTCTTTAAGTACCTTTCTTACATCAGATAGGCTTTTAATAACAAAGTTGCCTTTTTCCAGACTCGGATCTCAGTTTTAGTGCTCCATGTACTACATAGTCCTTTATAAACTTAATTACTGAACATCTGACTAACACAATTTGTTACGAGTCTTCTTCCCAGTACAGCCATCAAAACATCTTCAGTTACAATTTTAAACATATTGGGCAAAAATGGAAAATCTACAGAAATAAAGAAAAATGAAAAATAGTATCAAGATTGTTAATGTTATTTTTTCCAAGTATGCAAGATGTAGTCTTGTAAATGTTACAAAGCCATTAGATTCATTTTTGAGTTTTATGCCGTTCCATTGCAAAACTTTAAGATCGTTCCTCCTGAATGACTTGTTCTTTACATAATAGCTACTTTGAGTGTGTTACCGTAAGGTACGGGGTTAGCTGGTCTACAAAACACCTATCAGAAGCCCTCAGCCTTTTCTCTCTATTTTTATCACGTTTAAGGAAAACGCCACTTCCATTCCTCTTCTTAAAGCATACACCACTAGGTGAGTGAGAGCAGCCAATTGTTGAAATACTTCCACCTCTGAGCCACTATCATCAACTCCCCATCAGTTCTACAGGCCTTCTTCATCACTGTGGCTATTTTATTTAACCTAGGCTCCCATCAGGGTTTTACACTTGTTTGACAACCTTCTTGGCCACAATTGTCAATAAATTCAGCAAGGCAATTTCATGTTCAGCACATCCTTATCATTCAGTATAGTTTAGCAAGAAAAACGAAACACCACCTTAGTAATGCTTGCTAACCCTAACCGTAACCCTATACCTTACCTTACAAGAACCATTTCTGTAACACTACCAATTACACAAGACAGCTCAGATACACACTACAAACACACACACACCCACAACACTAAATCTATCCCTTACCTAACCCTTACTCTAACCCTTAACGCATAAAAAACTCACATAAATAAAAGCTATCCCCCTTACATAGCCCTTACCCTAATTCTATCCAGCACTCATACACAAACTCCTTACCCAAATGCTAAATTTTTGCTATATCAGAAAGTTTCAGTAACACAAGGGAAACCCACTAACCTGGAACATAGCAACTAGATACCTTCAACATCTGCAACCTTTGACAACCTGTGGATTCAAACATCTTGCATTCAACTAGTTCTCCAACCACAGAACATTTTCAAGAAAAAAAAAAATCAACAGCCAAAGACAGACCTCAAAACACACACACCTATTCATTTACATACTCCACCATAAAACAGCTGGATGTATTTTAGCTATACATCAAACCATACATGAATTTAAAAAAAAAAACAGATCTATTTATTTATTTCGTTTGTTAACTGGGTTAGTCCAGCTGGGCTTGGTGCCCTTTTTCAGTGGAGACCCGAGGAGAAAAGCTCGAGTATATAGTATAAAATACAGAAATTCACAACATTACAAAATACAGAAAGTCACCACATTACAATAGCCAAGATGAGTTACATATTTCAATTTCAATCTGTAGAGAAATCACAGTTTTACAGTAAAATATACACTGCATTACATTTAAGAGGATGTCAGTTAGAAAATATGTGTAAGATAAGCCAGAGGCTTGCATGCATAACATTTTTAAGAAAGATGTACAGAAAAAAAAACTATGACATTTTGTTAGTTTTGGCAAAGAAAAGTTGATACAGGTGAGGAGTTAGTGGGGGGGGGGGGGTTAGGTGGGAGCATGTGAAGGACATTCCCATTTGGAGGACAGATGGGAGAGAAGCATGGATTTGAAGTTGTTATTGTTTGGAATGTTACGTAGTAGGGGGTAGAGAGTTCCACAGTTTGGCTATGGTGTGGGACAGTAGTAGTTGGCCAGGTGGGTGTAAGGGTTTGTGCACTTGTAGGAGGTTTTGGCCTTGGGATCTCGGAGTGGCTGGGTGTGTAGGGTATTAGAGATTTGGCAAGAGAAGGGCATTCTGTTGGTTTGAAGATGAGTTTGTGGGCTGTTGTAAGTTGTACGTAAATTAGGTGGTTGGGGAGTTCTTGCCAGTTGAGGGTGTGTAGAGAGTGGCAGTGATGGGAAGAGTTCTTAGAATTGGTTGCAAATTTGCAGATTTTGTTGTAACAAGCTTCGAGTATGGAACGAAGGCCAAGTTGTAGGCTGGAGAATAGGGGAGCACCGTACAAGAGAGAGGGGAGAAGGAAGGTAGATGCGAGGGTTTGTCGGGAGGAGGGGGTGAGGTAGCAGTTGTGTCTGTAGAGAAGACAGATTTTCTGGTGTTTTTTTTTTTTATTGTGGAGAGGATGTGGGAGTTGAATTTTAGGTTTTCATCAATGGTAATGCCAAGTAGCTTGGTACTGGGAATGATTTCTGGAGGGGTGTTGTTGTGGCTTTTGATGGAAAATAGGTCTCTATTGAACTGGGAGGTTTTGGTAGGAGTGAAAATCATTCGTGTTGTTTTGTTAGCATTTAGGGCTAGTTGATTGGATTGCATCCGTGATTCTGTTTTGGAGAAGGCTATTTGGGTTTTGAGAAGAAGTTTGGAGGGGCAGGAGGCTGAGCAGATGATGGTGGAGTCATCAGCGTATTGGATAACTGAGATGTCAGGGATGGAGTAGTGGAAGTTTATATGTTAAAGAGGCGTGGGCACAGTACTGATCCTTGTAGAACTCCTGTGGGTGTAGGAAAGAAAGGGGAGGTTGACTCTTTCCATTGCACAGCCTGTTGGCACATGGAAAGGTAGCTGGAGAACCAGGCTAAGGTTGAGGGAGAGAGGTGTAAGTGTGAGAGCTGGGACAGGAGTAGGGAGTAGGAGATGGTATTGAATGCCTTTGAGAGGTCTAGAAACAGTGAAGATACGCATTTGCTGCTGTCACGTGCTAGGTTGACTGTCTCAAGAAAGGAAAGGAGGGCTGTCATGGTGCTGTGGTCAGGGTGGAAGCCATGTTGGGTGGGAGAGAGGAGGTTGTGCTGGGTTAGGTATGGCATGAGTTGGGAGTGGATGTTTTTTTCTAGAATTTTAGAGAGGAGAGAGTACAGCTATGGGCCTGAAGTTGGCAGCGTTTGTGTTCTTACCACCTTTGTGGAGAGGGATTATGAATGCATGTCACCATATGGTTGGTACATAGGATTCATGTATAGATCTATTTATAAGAATAGATATGGGATAGGCTATTGATTCAGCGGATAGTTTAAGGAAATTTGCTGGAAGGCTGTCTGGGGTATTGCGGCATGGTTTTAGCTTGTGGAGTAGTCTTTTTATAGTGTTAGTGGAGACAGGTTTAAGGGAGGAGAGGGGGGGGTGAGGGGGTTGTGTTGGTGGGGGGGGTTAGGGAAAGTGAAGGATAGTTTTAGCTATACAATCTATAAAGAATGTGTTGAATATTGTGGCTGTTTCAAGGCTGGTGAGCTTAGGATCAGGGCAAGGGTTGGCTTTATTACTGGGGCTGAGTATTGAGGAGATGGAGGTCCAGAATTTCTTTGGGTTAGTTGAGTGCTTGGATTGCAGATTACAGTAGTAGGTTTTTCGATCTTTTGTTATTAATTTTTTGGCTAGGTTACGTAGATGTTTAAATTCTTGGTGGGTGCTGGGGGTTTCCTGTTTTTGGTACTGTTTCCACTTTTTGTCTCGTTGATTCATTATCTGTTTAGTTTCCTGGGATAGCCAGGGGCAGGAATTAGTTCTGATGCATTTGGATTGGAAGGGGGATAGTTTATCTAGTAGGGTAAGGAAAGTATGGTTAAAATATGATACAGCGTTATCTAGTGGAAGGCTTCTTAGGGGGAGACCAGTCAGTAATCTTAAGGCATTCTGAGAAGATTTTGGGGCTCTAGGAGGCTAGGTTGCGGGATTGCTTGAATTGGTGTTGTTTCTCTATGTGAGAGGGTAGGCGGTCTATGAACATTGGTAGGTGGTCGCTTGGGGGGCCTTATATTATACCGGCATTAGTGGTACGGTTGGGGTAGGTTGTTAATATCCAATCTATGATGGTACCGGAGGGTACCATCTTTATTTGGCCTGGTTGGGAGGTTTATAAGTTGGATGAAATAGTAAAGGTTGATTGAGTGAGTTGGGGTTTCAGAAAGGAAGGAGGCCCAGTTAATATTCATGTCACCTAGGATGTAGGTTTCATTTTTGATGTTGGAGCTAAACCAAGACAGGAGGTCTTCTAGTGTTTTGGTATTGTCTCCAGGTGGGATATAGATGGAACAGATGCAAATGGATTTGTAATTGTTAAGTTTTAAAAAGCCTGCAGTCATTTCAGCACTGGCAAAGGTTGGGATGGGGTTGGTCAATGGAGTAAAAGTGAGAGTGGAGGGGTAGACAATAGCGACACCACCTCCTTTTCTATGAGGTCTATCATTATGTATGATATGGTAGCCTGGGGTGAGGATTTTGTGGTCTTTGATGGAGGGTTTAAGCCAGGTCTCAGAGACTGCGATTATATCAGGCTGGTTATGAGAGAGCCAGGCATACAGAGGTTGGGAATTTTATTACGGAGGCTTTGTGCATTTAGGGTGGTGAGGTGGATAGACTTGGGTTTGTGTGGTTTGGAAGCTGGGTTTGGGGGGTTAATGCTGGTGTTTGGACCAGGGTTAGGGTGGATGTCGCCTGAGAGCAAGAGTGAGATGTGGGCTGGGCAGGAGTAAAAAAAATCCCAAAAAGAAGACAATCAGTGAAGCTTGCTCTTTGAGGTGGGAAGGTGCAGCTGGGCAGTAAGGTGAGTGAGAAAGTGAGAAAGTGAGACAAGCAGGGGAAGTAGGCAAGGGAAATAATAGTTTTGAGAAAAGCTACAGCCGTTTTGTATAGGAGGCTTTAGGAATTGGTATAAAATAAATGGAATATCAAATGTATCAACACTAGGGAGTAATGCTGCCTCCAAGTGGCGAAAGTAGGAACATTAGTGTAGTTACAGAGAAATTAAGAGTAAGCCCAGGGAGGCAGGGGGGGGCTGCTGTAGGCTGCTACCGTGCACACTACAAGTAATGATAGACTTATGCTATGGCAGAGATGGGTATTATGATATCAACATATACGCTGCAGTCTGTTCCTTTCTTAGTATTAGGTCTGGGAGCACAACAGCGCTCAGTGAGCTGTGCTGCAGATGTCTGGGGTAGATGAAGACTTTTAGAGGAGGAATGCAGCTTTTGGCTGGGGAGAACCTGAGGGTAGGCAGCAGGAAGCTGCAGTCTGTTCATTTCTTAGTATTAGGTCTGGGAGCACAACAGCGCCCAGAGAGCTGTGCTGCAGATGTCCGGGGTAGATGAAGACTTTTAGAGGAGGGATTCCCTTGGTACGTAGCTTTTGGCTGGGGAGAACCCAAGGGTAGGCAGCAGGATGCTGCAGTCTGTTCCTTTCTTATTATTAGGTCTGGGAGCACAACAACGCTCAGAGAGCTGTGCTTCATGGAAAAAATAGCAGCTCCTTAAATGTTTTTTTTTTTTTTCTGACAAAACAAATAAAACATCAGACATCTGTTTTGTCCAGATAGCCTCTTCAGTGCTATTCTAATATAAACTCTGGAATGTCATCTTTACATGACCAAAGCTGTTCACATTTAGTCTACCATTGTAAATTCATATCAAAGAAACAAGCTACTGGTAAATAACATAAGAGTATAATGAACATCTGAAAAAATAAATTAACCATAAATATATTTTGCCATAAAATATTTTACTTGCATGTTATTATGGAATACCAAACATCAAGCCACAACCATAATAAGCAATATTATCAATGAAAAAAAAATGAAAACCAACAAATACAACAGATTTCTGCAGCAATATCTCCATCTAGTGGTAATATTTCAAAGGGAATATATTTAATTTCTAACAGAACTCCATAAATACTTAGAAAAAAGAAAAACACAAATACTAAAGCCTCAACACTAAATATACATCTTGCCACTACAACCATTAAATATCAAAAAACACTGATATAAAAAGGTATATGGCTGCTAATGGCAGTAAAAGGCAATTTTAAATGTATTTTCATTTGAATTTGTTTACAGGGGTAGAGCTCTGAGTGGACCAATTTCAGTCTCGGTCTGGAAGTAAGTGTCAAAATTAAAAGTATACTGCATCTTGCAATGAGGTACAGATATGTACAGCTGAATAAATTTAAACATGAAAAGTAAAATACCCCTGTAAGATACAAAGAGGTGTGTAAAACAAATTATTGCACCAGTACATACTTACATATATATTATGTACAAACCCAAAAAGCAAATCCCATATCGATATATCACTGGAATCAATATCATATTCCAGTAAAATACTTACAAAAAAACACTGATGTACACACTATTAAAAATAATAATGAGTCTGAAGAAGCCTTTGGCGAAAGCGCTTACTCAACGGAATAAAAGTTTTTCTTAAACTGGAGTGTACCATCGTATCTTAAAGTTTCATATTTGCAACGTTCTCTTGCCTTCAGGGGATCTCGTACTTGTGTTTGGTTTGCTGTTACAATTTTCTGCGTAAGATCCTCGTCTCTACGGAAAGCAGCTCTGCATTTTGGATTGTACTACCAGGTGACTATTATGTCTCATGGTAATTACCCACATTTCTGGCTTTTTACTGGAGGTTTTTTGCCGCAGCTATCTATGCATATGGGAAAATCTACATTGTCCAAGACTGTAAAGAGAAACTGTAATATGTATTAAAGTACGTTTATATAGTACACTGTATTTCTACGACACCATAAGTCACTAAGACGAAGTGAAATTCTATGTTTCAAGGATGTAAGATCTGTACAACATAAAATGTGCCACATATACAGACCGCCATGTAAACCACCCACTCCGTCTTAAAAGTAATCAGTTCACAAATTTCATAGAACTTGCTTGTATTCACAGAGGTGAAACATTTGCCCTGGGATTCAGTAAACTCTGTGTAGGCTTCGGGCAAAGTTTACACGGAGTTTACATGTGCAAGCAATGAGCAGCAGCATTCAATGCATATTCATGTCTCGCATCGTGTTTAAACGTAAATAACTGAGGTTTTGTGGCTGGCAACATTGCCGGCCGGGAGACCATGTAAGCCAACATGTAAAGCAATCCTGTTTAAGTCAAAGCACAAAAGGTCCAAGGTTATGCTCAGAATGCCACAATGATTACCAGGGCTTAACAGATAGTTTTCACAGCTCTCAATCTGTTAGTGCATGACATCTGGACAAAGCCCAGCATAATGTGTGGACAATGACCCAAAAATAAGCATATATTTGACAACTTTGCTCTTTAGAAATGTGCTAGAATAATAAGGGGGTTGTGTTAAGATACATTTTCTAAATGATTTGAAGTCTGAAACTCAGATGTATCTAATTACTAAGTCACATCAGTCCTGATATCATCCCAGTGATATGGCAGAAAACCACAAATTCGATAAGGAACATACCTAAAGATATACAAGAGAAAAATATGGACATTCTGTGAAAATCTGGACAGTTGAGAGATATGATAGTTATGTATATGGTCCAAACACAGTACAAAACAATTTATACAGTGCAGAGTATTATGAAAACCCATTCCTGGCATTCTGTACTGAAGTTGTGTAAATGATCTGTTACAAGTATATACACTGCCATGTACAATAACACTCAGGGGAAGTGTGTGCACTGAATAGGGACACACAAATGAATTGTAGGAATGAACTCAGGGAAAGAGGACAGGTGAAACAACCTAATGTACAGCAGATGATGACATGTCAGTGGAAGACAGCTGTTGCTGCAACACCAATCAAAAGTCAATATGGTACAGTAGTGAACTGCACAGTGAAAATGTGTACTGTATGACTGTCAAACAAGGTGACATAACAATGGGGAGGATGCCTGTGTGAGACAAACATCCTTACATGAACAATGCAGAGGACATCTATCAGGGACGTTATACACAATTGGGGAAGGGTGCATCTGTGAAGCTGTGAAAACTGATTTGCCTGAATATGAGTGTAATCTCAGCAGAGGTCTCCAGAAAATGTGCAGAAATAACTACAGCATTACAGAGCCACTCACCATCGGTTGACACTGATGTGCAATGCCACACTCCTTGCAACACAGAAGCCAAAAAGTGAAGGAATCTATTGCTTTTTCCTGCTACTTGTGTGTGATTCAATTTTTTGACCAGATTATAGATGTTAAAATGGAGTAGATAGGAAAGCTGTGAAACGGTGAGCAAGCCGGGGGAAGAACAAAGTGAAAGCACTACAACAATATGTAAGAGAGACGTAGGTAAGAACCATAGCTATCCATTTCTTCAACAGTAAAAACTGATAAAATGTAAAGGATATTAGCTGAATTTGGACCGTCACCTCCAGAGGGGGGGGGGGGGGGGTGTAACAAAGTAATCATGTTGTATAGCCAACTGGACCGAATCAAGTGTGTCAAGACAAAGTGTGAGAAATGAAGAGGTATGTATGGGACAATATTTTTTTTCTGGGACAGATGCCTATTCTTTTTTTAATTCAGTAAGAGAAGAGTTGGGCTGATGAGGAAAGCAAATGCAACAACCAAAACAAGAGACGGGGAGGGTGAGGACACCATGATTGGGGTGAGGGAGGGGGACACTGCAGGCTCATGCCCATCTAACATGGAGATGGTGGGAATCGAGTCCTCACCCACTGGACTGTCATCACTGTCCCTTTACTCTGTTGTTGGCTGGAGTGCTTGACCGCAGCCTATCCATCTGGTGTAGGTGTACACTAACGGTGCAATGCACGGCCATATGCACCAACCCTTGCATCTCCCAGTGGGTAATGAAATCACCACCTCTGCGACTGCTCCCGGAGGGTACCACTGCACCAGCTACTGGGGTAGTACTACCTGATGGTGCAGGTAATGCAGGGGCAGCAGAGGCAGTGCTGCCATCTTGGCCCCCAGATGTACTGGAGTTGGAGAAGTAGGGATAGGCTGATGCACAGAGACTGGCCTACCCCGCTGTGATGTGTAGCATTTAGTGATCTTGTATAGACGGATGACATGGAGACATTTTGACGACACATGAATGATACAAAATAAAAGAAGACAGATAAGGGTTGGGGTGAAAGAAAAAAAAGAGAAAATTAGTACCATCATATGTGACTTACAATGCATTAACAGTAGTATACAACTATTTTATCTGAAGTATTACATTTAAGTTTACAGCCTCACAAATACACACTATAACTACAGACTGCTGAAAGTAATCTTTAAAATGTGCATATATTGAACATATGCGTGTTCCAATTATACAGACTACAGTTAACAGCAGGACATCTATGTAAATATTTATTAAATAAATCCAGTACTGTATATTTGTTACTCATGGTGCTTGAACCCAGAACCTGTGTCTACAGTCTTACATTTGACTCCTACAGTTGGTTTCTGCTACAGACTAATGCAAGAATACTTGCGGTTACAGTTAGGATATGCATGCTCAATTTGTTACGACTGTACAAAAAAATCTTTAACTTTTAAAGCTACAATAATAATCCTCTTGTTCTGCATACATACCAATTGCTTCCCTCAATCTTTCCAATCAAACAACATGAGTCCATCTATTGAACTCTATGTGGGTGTTAGCTGGGGAAAGAAGAGAAAAGAACAGAAGAGCATTATGCACATCAGTCTTGACTACATTTAACTTTCTAAGCATTATACATTCTCTCTTTTTCTCATACTTGCACAGCTGTGGGATGTCTCCAGTTTCAAATTCATTCAACCAACAGTTGAGGATATCCCTTTTGCACCTATGTAGGTCATTAAAATGATGACTACGCTGTTCTCCACTGTTCAGAATGCCTCAGACATGCACTGTTCTCCTGTGTGCGGGATGCCAGTAGAACTACACATGGCCTGAGCTACACTACTCCATGCCTCAGACTTATACTGGGAGCCAGAATAGTCCTCTGCAGAAGCCTTTGGCTGCGGCACTTTACCAGGAGTCCCATAAATATCCTAGACTCCTGGACACTCCACCTCTGTGCTCTAAACATGGCAGCTTCCTCACTATCTTCAACCATCTCTAACACCTGACCTAGAGCAATGGAAAATTATGTTTTCCCACCAATTCCAGTTATCACGTTTACTGGTAGTGCGCAAACACAACCAAAAATGTCAACTGCTTTTGCATGGTGTTAAGCAGATAACGGTGTCAAGCAGAGATGACATCTGAAATAGGAAGGTTAATTTGACACTTGACCTTAGTATGAGGGGTGTCTTCTAATGTAGCTTCGAAATACATATATTGAAATTTGAGAGGTAATTGTTTGGTGAGAAGTTTGCAGACATCCACTGGGAGCATAAATATCATGATCTGACAACACTTCTTTTGGCTTTTTACACTGACACAATTGATTTTAAAGTGTGGGACTCAAACCTAAGCATAAGGAGCAAAACATTTTATTGCACAGCATTGAGTTTCCATCTTTGCAGCACAGAAGTGCTGTTCAGACATAGTCAGGAATCCTTCATAAATACAGCTGACAATTTGATGTGTTATACATGTGTGTGACTTGACAAGGTTCTTGTATATATATCCAGTTGTGTGTGTCTTATGTAATTGTGAATGCTATGCAAGTCCAGATAGCAGAAGTATACTTACATAACTACAGTAGACACTATACTTTCAGTCATACTTCTGAAAACACAATAAGGATGTATTATCCCTCATAAATATCAGCTCCACTATCTAAAGTGTTATAAGTGAGGGTGAATATAATGGGAAGCGAAACAACAGTATGAATGTCTGGAATATCCAGTACTCGAACCCCCAGGACCATATGTATGGCAGTCCTACACTTACACCTGTTGCCACAAGAATGCTGAAATAACACTAGTCTACTTTTCTTTTCATTGTTATTAACTACACTGACACAACAGTAAAAATAGGTTGCACAGCCTATACTAGAACCCAGGGCCATCTGTACTCCAGCCCTACACTTACACCTGCTGCCACACGATCAGTTACATGACATTTACATAACGTCTTACTCATTAGTACGTTCCCAGTGCTATCAGTTATGCAACAAATCTTAGCGTGTCTGTGCGGTGCCCAACAAAATTAATTGAATGCATCCATTTTCAACCACTGCGCAATACTGCTTAGTGTGTTTGCGCGGTGCCCAGCAGAATTAATTGAATACATCCATTTTCAATTATTGGCCGTCTCATAGGTGGTTCTATAACTGCAGGTGTTGGCGAACCTTGCTAACTGCAGTTGCACGATGGAAAGCAAAAACTGCAACAATGTATTGTTTTTGACCACTGCACTTTTACAGAAACCTTGTATGCAGGTCCTCTGCTTCCTGTGTGGCCCACTAGTTCAGTCTGAGCACTGCTAAGCATTGCACAAAACAGAAAAAAACAGCCAAACCTGACATTAATTTTCCCAGTTTCCCTTGTTTGCACTAAGCTGCACACCATGCAAACACTTGCATTAAAAAAATTAAATAAAAGGAAAAAGTAGTTAAAATGAAAAAAGGACAATCTATGAAATAAACACTACAAAATGTTTGCTAGCACACATGAAATATTTCTTATATAGGTCTGGATTTGAAGTCTCACTCCAATAAACCTTTGCAACACAGTGAAGGTGCCTCATATCTCCTTGCCACACAAACAGCGTTGCAGCAAGGAACTGAAATCATTCTGCATACAACAAACTGCATCATCATCCACAGTTCTAACAAACCACATAACGGTTATTTGTACATGTATTAATTTTGGATGTAGTGCACTGAGTGATCACACAACCATTTATGACTAACGCTTGCAAAAATGCAGCTCTGTCTTTACCTCTCTTGTTTGTTGCACATTCTTGTCTTATCTAACCAGGAATCTGAGAGACGTAGTCTGTAAGGCATTCTATATCCTTCTCCTTAAAATGTGTGATAATATTACATCACAATATACAGCTGTCAACAAATGAAGAGAAGGTTGGATGCTAATAAACAGAACCTGTGAATTGTGTGCTACTTGCATACATTTCCAACCTTGATAAAATGACTTCTACAAACTTTGTAAGTCTAACCTGACACACCCACTGGAGGCAGAGCAGTCTACACTGCTGCTGTGTTTTCCTTCTCCCTGTCAGTTCATAGCTTCATAGATTAGTACTAGGCTAACTGCCCATGTGGGCTATTATATGCCTAGCCAATTACCCCATGTCAGAATCAAACCCTGCACCTTGTGTCTATAAGGTAACACTTCAACCATTATGCCAACCTCCCACAGTTGCAATCAGTTAGCAAGGAACACTGACGGACTGCCTGCACTATATTTCCATCTCCTACACAGAGCCAAGTATTTGGGATTCAGCTATTCTAATGAGTTCACACCTCATTTGCATCTTCACCATGCTGACAGCCCTGAATCTACACCATAAAAAGGCAACCCATGTAGCGAGGGGAACCTGTAGGTTAGAAGACTTATTTATGTGGAGAACACAGAAAAGAGGCAATTATTTTGGGATATATCTGCACAGAAGTTCAGTGAACTTGAGAAGGTATGCTTGCATTTTCAGCTAAATACTGCATATGCTGAAATGTCATTCAGAAAAATCTGTTTAATATTTATATAATATTTATATACATATTTTGATTAGTAAATGCTTCACTTATCTGTATGCATTAGTCTGAATTACCTGCACGTAGACAGAGAAAGTGTACAACTGTATATTCATATGCTTAGGAGTTTACTGAAACAAGTCAACCAAGCACTACTGTGAGATTTATTACATTTGCTTCATTACACAAATAACTGTCAGATAGACTGCACATCCTCAGATGAACATATTTTACAACCACTTTTATATTTCAAAACTTTGTACTTGATGAAAACATTCTTTTCCTGTACTGAAACCTTCTTTGTCTGCATCTTTATCTCAATCCAGAGAAAACCACTTCCTTAAGCAGCCCAAAATGTTCTTTCATTGGTAGGATAGTCTGTCACTTTTTCTGCTGTTAGGCATTTCCCTTTTCACTGAATATCTGTGTACATTCAACTGTTTAATTCAACAAGGAGAGGAGAGTTTCAACAAGCCTCTACTGTTAATACCATTTGTTACAAAAACATTTAGAAGTATAATACTTTCTGAGCCACACAAACACATTCTGTGAAGCCAATGCATATTTCTTTTCTGCACTTGCAGATGTTGTGTCACATGCTATTTCTAAAAATATCACAATGTTATTATGATTACCAAACTGTTACTGTGAAGGAAAACAGTTATACCAAATTTTATATATATATATATATATATATATATATATATATATATATATATATATATATATATAGAGAGCTCATATGATCGAAAACCAAAACACTGACACCAGAACACTGACAGCTCAAAACACTGAAAGCTCATTTGATTGACAGCTCTTTTGGTCGACACATGAAGCCAAAGGATAACGCCCTTTCTCTACTGTAGGGCGACCCTGGAGAAGGAATATGTTTGGGGGGGGGTGCGGGGCATAGCCCCCCACATTATGTACATAAATGTAGTCAACTCAATTCAATGTATCCATATGTATGTTTACAATTTATGACATATGTGGGGGGCTTCACCCCCCCCACACCCCCCAATGGTTCCTAAAATGTTACTACTTGTGAGAACTGTATTTTGTCTTTGTTTACTTTGAACCCTGCCTCTTCCAACTGTCTCAGAACTTTTCTCAGTTGTGATTTGTGTTCTTGCACAGTCTCTGACTGTATCAGAATATCATTGATATAATGAATAACCTTGTCATTTTTACTAATTTTGTAAGAATATCTCTACTATCTGATGAAAAATGACAGGACTCTTCTGAAAGCCATGAGGTAATCTAGTTCTCTGCCTATTTTTCCATTTTCTGTAGTATACACAGTCCTGCTTGGTATGCCTCAGTTTTCTACAGAAAAAAAACATGCAATTTGTCTATCATCAGGGCTTCCTGTAGCTTGAGAGGCTGATGCTGCTCTTGGGTACATCCCTGTTCTCATCCCCCCCGCCTTTCCCTACTTTTGCCATGTCCTACAATTTCAAAACCATCTTCATCAGTACCAAGAAAAAAAATGTTATGCTTAAAAACATCTCTGCTCTCACTCATGACTCTCCTTCACATTAGCTTCCGCATAAATACAGTTAATATCACCTGGTACTCGTTTTACTCATTTCAAAATTGCATGTATAACTGCATAAAGTATTACTAAGAATACAGTTTTTAATTCAGCTTGCTGAACTGGCCTATAATCTGATATGGTGTGATTAGTAAACTACAATTTAAATTTAGAACTTTACTTGTCTGCCCTTTCATGAGAACTGAACCTTTGTGCTGTCACCTTTAAAATATAGCATTGACTTTAAATTTTACATTTTGCAAACTAGCAAAAAAAGGAGTTTGTCAAATCTGTAACTGTAGATCTTTTACTCTGGGAATTAACTTGACTATCCTTTCTGGTATACCTTACACAACATAAATGTGTAAGATTATGCATTTTTCCTAACTGGCCACATCCAATATGTCTTCCTGAGCACTTTAGCTGTGTCAGCTGAACTGGAATTTATATTATCTTTAACCCATAAATCTGCATGTTTCTGACAACCATTTTTTTTAATTATGTACATTTGCACAAACTACTGCATGCAGATTTTTACAAGTGTCATCTGTGTGCACTACAGTACATTTTGGAGCATATTTTTCCATAATTCCCCAATTTTCATGTGTAATTTGCTTCCTTTGTCATGAAATTCAAAAGTTCCTGTTGTGCACTCTGTAGCTTGTGTGCAAGAGTTTCTGTGTCAGTATCCCCACCCATATCCATAGCAATATGTACAGCAACACCAGCCCTAGGCAAAATTTCTAAAACATTTTGCATACACTTCCTTACCTGTATGTCATATTTCTTTAACACTGACATGTTTTTTTCATTAAGCCCTGTGAACTTATAATCCAGCTGTTCCTCTGATAATTTCTTATCTTTGTTAGAAGCATGCCACTACAAGCAGTAGGTCTGAAACATTTCAGCTGTCTCTGCAACCTGTAAACTTTTAGCATGATTTAAAAATGATTGGAATTCTTTATAAAAGGTAGAAACTGGCATTACCAAATGACTTTTGACTTTATCTGACAATTTTAACTTGTCTTGCACAGTCTTTACTGACAAATTATGTAACAGTTTTATAACATGTTAAACAAAAACAAGGATATCTGTCTCCACAGTTAAAACATTTAACTTGAGTTTCATACTGTTGCACATACTAATCAAGACAATGAATGCATTTACACATGTAAACTTTCTCATTTCTATTTACACCAAACAATGCTTTATTACATTTAACATCACTACTGGCTTGTTCATACCACTATTGTAATAATGTCCAAACTTTGTAAGGAGTCTGGTTTAAGTCTACAGCCACAGAACATGTGCATTTAGCACATATGTCTTTACTGGTATTTATGTTATTTCAGAAAGAGGCTTACTGTTTTCAGAAACGGCTAACAGGTGATCAGCCTGTAGACAAGAATGCAAACTGGAAACTCCCTCTCTGTCGAAAATGCTGGTGAACGCCTCAAAGCACATGCAAAGATGAAACCTCGTTTCACCCACTTGGAAGTTCCTGATACTGCTGAGCTGTTTAAGACTGTATTGAGACTGGAACCAACAAAATATTAATTAATGCTTGTCGTAGTATTTTTATGAATATTTAAAATGTTTGAATTAAGTCTGGCATGCCACTACTAAATTGAATTACCAGTAACAGGTTACACAGATAATTAAATTTAAGTGGCAAGCAGTTTATCAGCATGTACACAGACTAAGTGTGTACTCGTATGCTTAGGAGTTTACTGAAACAAGCTGACCAAGCACTACTGTGAGATATACTACATTTTCTTTATAATACAGATCACTGTCAGATACACTGCACTTCCTCAGATGACTCCGATTATAAAATGTCCACCAAAAATTCTTTTACAACCACTTTTATAGTTTCAAAACTTTGTCCTTAATGAAAACATTATTTTTTCTGTATTGAAGCCTTCTTTGTCTGCATCCGTATCTCAATCCAGGGAAAATGAATTCCTTCAGCAGGCCTAAATGTTCTTTCAAAAATTGTTTTCATTGACAGGTTAGTCTCTGTGTAAGCCGGTTCCCTTATCACTTAAATAGGATATTTCAACAAGCCTCTATTGTTAATACCATTTGTTACAAAAACATTCAGAAGTACAATTTTCATTCCACCCAAGCACATTCTATTAAGCCAATGTACATTTCTTTTCTGCACTTGCAGATGCTATGTCACATGATATTTCTAAAAATATGACACTTATTATGATTACCAAACTTCTGTTACTGTGAAGGAAAATCAGTTTTATCAAATTATATATATGTATTTCAAATACATATTATTACTATGAGGGAAACCAGGTTTATTTTATATAATTCTATCACGTTAAAATGGAATGTTCTGTGTAAAATCTATAGACATGTTTCACGGACATTTAATTTGACAGCACTTTTAGCATTTCAATGATTATTTGTTAGCAAAGTGTGTTATTTGGCTGTCCTTTTTGGAGTAGGGAACAAAGCTGCATTTCTGTTATGGCACAAACAAAGATATGTTGCTATTGTTGCACTTTTTTGGCATCCAGACTGTTGTTCATATTTCCAATTTCTAAACTGTTATGTTTCTCCTGTGGGTAATACTGAAATGCTACATTTTGTGCTTAATATGGGAACAGTTATTTTGTAGTTATGTAGCACTTGCATGCATCATCTTTCTGTTGTGCATAGGACTATGGCACCCAGGCATCCCAATCCCCGAAAACTATCCTTCAGTGACCCTGAAAATCAGGTCATTGTGGAAGCTTTTAGGTAACATGGTGCCTTTCGGCTTGCGAGGGGACGTGGAGATATGTCAGGCAGAATGCAAATTTGGCAGCACAGTTGCAGTTCTGAATTCAGTAGGCAGAGACAACAGGATACACGATCAGGTGTGCCATAGGCCACTGACATGATCTCATCTGCACAGAGGAGAGCAACTGCAGTGGCCGGTGCTCAGATGGATACTAGGGAGGGTCTGCCACAGAGCCACCACTAACAGCAAATAAAGAGTTCCTGTCCACGGTCAGGGATCCAAACAACTCCCAGGAAAGTGCAGAACAGCATGTCCTTGACAGTGGTGCTAATGTTTCAGGGACAGCAAGTTATGTCCAATGAGGAGATTCCTGGTATGTTTTTGCATCTCAACTTTTAAATAATGTGGTATAGTAAAATATTTACATCAATACATTAGTTTTGTTTAACAAGAAATTGGGGGAGGTTGAAGACTGCTGTTTTGTTTAACAAGAAATTGGGTGAGGGGTTGAAGATTGCTGCAGTTACCAACACATTCTGACTGATTACACATGGGGCTAAGGTTGGGCTTGTCATCCAAATTCTTGTTGAAAGTACAGTTAATGGACATACAAAGGGCAAAATGTTTTACCCCAGTGTTACTGTTAATAGTGTTGATGTTGCCCTTACCTTTTGCTTAATGTCTTCCAGGACCATCAGACACAGGCAGCATACCATCATCTGCACATAGTAAGCCAAACATTTTTATGTCAGTACTGATGAGCAGTTCAAAGAAATATTTTAGTGTGTGATGTTGATTTCAGGACTGTTGTGTGAACTGCTGTACTGTCTAATGGTGGGACCAATGTTATTTTGTTAGCATATATTGGACTATAGTAGTGTAGGTATTAATTGTTCCCTGTACGTGTTGCTTACTGTTACAGGTGATCCTGAGAGTGGAAGTGTGGGACTTCCACCACCTGATATCAGAGTATCAGCAGACTTTGATGATGATGTTGGCCAAACAAAGGCACAGTCGGGGGTGCAGAGGTTGAATCTGACACTGAGGTTGACATAAACCCATCTCCTGAAATTCCATCAGACACAGAGAGCAGGCCAACACATTTCAATGAGCTTCCAGATATTGGACAGGTGGAGGGCAAGACAATCGGATCAAGGATGTGTGGTTACTGTAGCTTCAGTGCCTGTTGACTCTGGCCATAGCCAAAGTGATGGTTCTTAGGGATGCTCAGAGGAGGCCTGCTGTCCATTCTCTAGCTTATCCAGGTGTCTCTTCTTGTGCCACTCAACATATGTTTAGGGCCATCATTGAGGCACATTCCTACAGGTCCTCCACAGAAATGCTTAGGGTTGTAGATGTGGCACAGGCTAACATGTGTGACTGCCTCCACCATATTGACGATTTAATGGATCAACTGAATGACACATTTGAATGGGTGGTGTCTGTAATGGAACGTCTACCAGGAGGGGGATGGCATCCTTGTAGGAATAGCTCAGCCACATCATCTGCTGTTAGCCAACGTGACTGTGCCTGATCATGCTCCCATAGTGGCAGTACTTCTACTGCTCCATCAATGGTTGGGCTGTTCACTTGCAGACATGGCAGGCCTTGGGGTCATGTTCCTGGGTGCTCTCATGAAGGGGACTTATCCAGCAGAGATCAGTCATGTTCGGGTAGCAGCAGTGCATCTGACCATGGGAGTGGACATGCCAGAGTAACTCCTGGCAGAGACAGTTCTTATGGTCAGGTACAACAATAATTAACTGCCACCTCAACCATACACAGCTCACACCTGTCTGACATACCAAGACATAGAGCTAGCACTAAGCTCAGCTGCGTTCATGCAGTCACACAACAATTTCACCTGGAGGACTCGTACAGACACAAATGCAATAGTTACATGGTTCAGTTGTAAAGCATAAAACTCATTTTGTCTCGCTAGTCATTTCTTTATCCACATGTCGGCCTGCTTCTCTTTCTTACTCACACACTCATGTACCTTTTGTGTCAGCCTAGGCTTCCTGCACCCTGCGCAACACCCTGTGCAAGTTATAACTGTGCCATATCCCTGTTTTCCATCTTTTGGATTCAGGGATACATAAGCTTTGCGTCTGATGCTCAGGATGCATAGGTGACTGTTTAGTATATCTGCATTTGAGATGTTGAATTGGTAATTGTACTTCTGATATACATCGGTCTTAGAAAGTTAGTTAATAGCATCAACATTTTTCCATCTTTATCGTTAAGGATCTTGTGACAGTTGTGAAGTCTGAAACAGAAATGTGCATCATTACTTTCTAACTTCACTCTCTAATGATTTTCCATTGCAAACGTATGGTGCTAAACTGAGGACATGCAGTCAGCATCACTACTTTTGACAGGTATGACTGTGCGAATCTTTGATACCCGAGGCATACTACTTCGTAACAGACACATACAAGTTCAATAAGTCTCTGCTGTCACATGTTAAGTTCATTTCTGTACAAATCTCCCACCTTTTACTTGCTTACACTACCAAGTAACAACATGCAAGGATATGCCAGTCATTCATATTGTTATGCAATGCACTACAGTTTCAACACTTACCTTGGAAATCCAGAAGTTGCAACAGTTTTAGTTCAGGGCTGACTTTGCCTGATGCTGGCAGTACACAGCCATTACATGGGTAGGTAAAAGCTGTGAGCATTGCCTGGCATCAATGTTACTGTATGTATGTATGTACGTAGGAGGAAGGTTTAAGGTCCTTCGGTGGGGAGGAAGTGTGCTATGCATGATCTCAGCCAATGCGAGGGCATACTGAGCATGCCTATGTCTGCGCCTACACCCACAGCAGCTGCTGCTTCCCTTTCAGACTCATATGTGAGTTGCTGTGGTGACCTTGCCATTGGTGTTGGGATGTGTGCCACTTTCCCCTTGTTAATCCTGTTAAAGCTGTTCTCTCAGGATGATGTGGTATAACATGACAAATATTGTGAATATTTCAGTACATATACATGGACTGTACTGCAGGGCTCCCCCATATGTATCTACGCACCGGATCCACAATTTCAGCAGCCCAAACATATGCTCTACGATATTTCGGGTTTGAGTGCTTCACTATGGCATTCTTAAGCAGGTGTGTGTCCATTTCTGATGGGTGTCATCAGCCACGGTTCCAGTGCATTATTTGCATCCCCCAGTAAATAACCCTGTGAGATACCCCCCCCAGTGAACATCTGATACAGTTGGGAAGTGTGCCAGATATGCGAGTCGTGACAACTGCCTGGATTGCCAGTACACACATTCAAGATGATTCCCTTGGCATTACACACATCGTGGAAGTTAATAAAGTGAAAGTCCTTTCTATAAATGTATAGCATTCCCTTTTCCATAGGTAGTGTCTGAATTTCTACATGTGTGCAAATCTATGGTACCCAGTACTTCAGGGTAGTATGCTACAGGGTAGAACTCCTGCATATTTCTTTCCCTATAATCAGGAGTACAAGGAAAATATATGTGGTCACTAGCATGTTGGAGTACAGCATTCATGAATTGGAGGATCCTGAATGCTGATGCCTGTGACACTTCCAGCATGTCCCCTGTTGGTCTCTGAACGCTACCCTGCAGCTAAAATCCAAAGTGCTACACATACTTTCCTCTCCACTGGGATGGGTTCCCCTTGATTTGCCCTGGCTCTAAGTTGAGGACAATACAGGTTGCAGAGTTCCTGTAATGTGTTTCTATCCACCCTGTAGCGCTCTACAATTTCAACATCATATGGATTGTGATGTTATCTGGGGCCCAAAAACTCTTCTTCTTGGCCTTGGTCTATTAGCAGCAGCAGCACAGTCTTCCAGTCTTCACTCTGTTGCACATATACATGAATTAAAGCAACATAAGCCCCAAACATTGCTTCTGTGTAGACTCCTTTCTGTGGCTGTAATCCAATAGGTTTTGTAATTCACAGGGAAAATCAGCACTGAGCCTACATGGTTGCTTTATACCTTGTTGAATAGTCCTCCATCTTAGATTGGCTGACTAGCATACAAATTCAGCTGCTAATGTTGTAATTTGCATGCCACAGTGTTTACCTTGTTTGCATGGCTATGCATGGCTCTACATTGAATCTGAAACAGTACACTACCATGTGCACATGGGGTAGATGGTCCATGTAGGGTTTACTGAATCTGCCCATTGGTCTTGTAAATATGCTTACAAAACCTACAATTTCCACAGGAAAAACTACCCTTAGGTTTCTCACCAAAAACAGGTTTGAGATTCTACACCGACCTGTGGATCTTTTAAAAAGGCCAAATGCTATCCCATATTGAAGCCAAACTGTTAAGACCACATAATAAATACACAAAAAATGACATTCAATTTTAAGTAAGTGCCAATGGCTACAAACAACCGTCAACATTTTACATGTATTAGTACCACAGAAGGTGATAAAAGCCAATCAGTTTGCAAGTAGTAGAAGTAACAGTATCATGTCAGTAAATTAAGTGGGATCTAGATTTACAATTTGCAAAAATCGAACGCATTCTGGACACGATTGATCATAATTTGAGCTACTTGTTCACAAACCACACTGCTGCTACATATTCTCTTAACTTGACTAAAAAAGAAGTTGTGTACTCACTATAATGCTCCATCTGTGTTGTCCATTTTCATTCTTCCTCAACTGATGGTGTCTGATCCGATCCCTCGGATCCAACTCTGCCATTGCTAAAGATCGTGGCAACCAAAAACTCTCGGGCTTCTCCCTTACCCACAGTGCACCAACCCCAATTACCTCATATATTGTTTGCTGCCTTAGTAGAAAATAAAAGATGGAAATCATCATGGAGGAGCTATATCTGGAATTGATGTAAAAAAATAGAACTTCCAATGAGTGACCTCCCAAACCTCCTGTGACAGAGGCACATTGGATATATGCAAATGACCCTTATGAACATCAGGTGTTTCAGCTATATGGCGATTCTGATTGCCCATGACTTTTACATTTGAAGTCATTTTAATGAACAATTTCAGGCCAATAAAGCCAAACCCCATTAGCTATGGATATGCATATTTCAGCCTTGTTATGACCTCTTCAGCATAGCATAAGCAAAGTGTTTTGACTTTGACTTTGCTATGCTGAAGAGGTCATAACAAGGCCAAAATATGCATATCCATAGCTAGTGGGGTTTGGCTTTATTGGCCTGAAATTGTCCATTAAAACGACTTCAAATGTAAAATTCATGGGCAATCAGAATCGCCATATAGCTGAAACACCTGATGTTCATAAGGGTAATTTGCATATATCCCATGTGCCTCTGTCACAGGAGGTTTGGGAGGTCACTCATTGGATGTTCTAGCTTGGCTGGAGGTTTCATTTAGTTTTTTCTGATTGGTTTTTCAGTGTGACATTCTAACTCGATGTAAAAAAATAAGGACATATTCTTCCAGAAGCCTTTAGGATAGGGGTTGGTGGGAGGGGAGCTGATGAAGAATGAAAATGGACAACACAGATGGAACATAATGGTGAGTACATAACTTCTTAATCTGATGTCTTCAACTGATGGGACAGGGTCGCCAGCTACCTTATTTCCAGGGAGAACTCAAGGAAGGATATTCCTGAGCACCATTGAAGCAAACAATGCCCTTTGTCTGGAGACCAGATCTAATTTGTAATGAGTAATAAAATTATGGGGAGTAGCCCAAGTTGCTGCTGCACAAATATCATCCATGGACACTCTGGACTGAAAAACTGAGAAGGTTGCCATGCATTTGGCGGAATGGGCTTGAACAGGTTTTGTCAGGGGAATGCCCAAACTGTTATAAAAAAGGAAATGCAATTTTTCCATCCAGATATAGTAACTTTTTAAACTGGCTTACCCAATGTTGGTTCTGCATATGAAAGAAACAATTGGTCAAAATTTCTGATGCTTTTAGTCCTATGCAAGTAAAAACTAAACTGACTATGAACATCTAACAAATGTAATACATATATTCTCCTTTGTTAGAAAAATTGGGAAAGAATACTGACAAATTAAGTGATTAATTTATATTGGAGTCTAACACCACTTTTGGAAGAAATGATGGGTTGGGTATATAAGGTAACTTTGTCTTTATGGAAAATCAGGTATGGAGGACTTGAGCCCATTGCTTGGATCTCAGAAATTCTTCTGACTGAGGTAATGGCTACTAAGAAAATTGTCTTCCATGAAAGATATTTGAGTTTACATCTAGCTGAGGGTTCAAAAGGAGTTTGAGTAAGAGACTGCAGCACAATGTTTAGATCCCAACACGGGTTGGATCTTTAACGGGAGGGGCTTAAGAGTACAATTCCTTTCAAAAATGAATTGCTCAACTTATGGTATGCTACAGAAGAACCATTTATTCCAACATGAAAATTGGAAATCTCTGCTAACTGTACTTTAACAGTAAATAACTAGCTCCTTCTTCAAAAAGATGTGCTAAAAATTCCAAGATATTATGAATGGGGGCTGAGGAATGTTCATTATTATGTTTTTGAGCCCAAAAAACAAATCTCTTCCATTTGCTGGAGTATAGTTTCCTGGTGTCAGGTTTATGGGACAACAAAATAAAATGATGGACAGGAAAAGAGAACATAAGATGTTTGGCTATTAATGGAACTGGAGGAACCAGGCAGCCAGCCTGTGATTTACTATGTATGGAGGTATCATGCCTGTTGGATGAGACAAGAGGTCCTGAGCTGGATGCAGAAACCAAGGTGGTTGAATCAGGTGAGGCCAAAGGAAGGGAAACCAAATTTGTCCAGGCCAATAAGGTGCAATGAGGATGACATTGCTCTTCAATCTTGCAGCTCTCCGAAGAAATTTAAGAATCAATGGAGAGGGAGGATACTCACAAAGGAGACCGGGAGGCCAATCATGAAGTAGAGGGTCACTCAGGGATTACCCTATGGGGGAGATTAGAGCAAAGTAGCTGCTGCATTTGTTGTTCAGAGGGGACACGACCAGATCTCAGCAAGGTTGGCCCCATTGTCGGATGATTATGTTTGCAATCTTTTTGTTGAGGAACCATTCATGAGGTAGGAGAATGCACCTGCACAATTTGTCTTCTATCACAATGGACTTCCCCAGAATGTGCAATGCTAAAAGAAAGCAGTTGGAAGAGATCGTCCACTGCCATACTCAGAGCATTTGGTTCCTCTCTGTTTACTGCTGTACCAGACGACCGCTATGTTGTCCAACTGTACTACAACTGTCCCCAAAGGGAGAACATTATGAAATGCCTGCAACACTAACAACACTGCTCTCATCTCCAGGATATTTATGTGCAAACTGGTCTCTTTGGGGGACCAGGTGCCTTGGACTGTCTTCCCAGATAATGCCTCCCCCCAAGCTGGGAATCATCCATGGTCACTGAGCTGAGGAGAAATGAATGGACGACCTTGTAGAACCTGGTCTGAATGAATCCACCATTTAAGATCTGTGTTGCAGATATGAGTGATTCTTATCTTGTGACAGGCTGATAAATAATTGACCATCGAGCAGCTAACATCCACTGATAAATTCTCATATAAAACCTGACAAGTGGTGCTAACGTTTTGCTGACGCCATCTATCTCAGAGCCTGAAGTAACAGTCGGACTGAAATTGAAGTACTGCAGATTATCTTTTTGACTTGGAATCTTATAATCTGAACTCTTGGAAATGGACAGAAAGCAATGTTTTTTGTATTGAGAATTGCTCCTATAAACTCTACGCTCTGGGGTGGTTGCAGATGAGATTTGTCATAGCTTATGGTTATTCTCAGAAGAGAGCAAGTCTGGAGAAAGTACAGTTTTGTACCTACCATAAATGTAGATGTCCGATAGGCATGCATCTGCAGTCCTTACAAATGGGTTGTCCTGTCGTCAGGCAGCCCTTCGGTCGGCCGGATTCCAAAGTCTGGGTCTGGCCTCGGCTGGTGTCGCACTTCACCCGACGTCATAGCGGCAGTTCTTCGGGTATGAAGGCATCAGCCGACGCCATTTTCCTCAGTCTTTCTTGCCCCAGATGCCAGGTGCCCTCTAGGAAGGCTAAATTTGGATAAATGCAAATGGTTCCAAATAGTAGAGAGCAAAAAAAAAAATACCCTAGGAGTACCACAGAGGAGGGAGAGGGGGTGGGGACTGACTGCAGATGTGCATGCATCTCTACATACATTTATGGGTACAAAACTGGGGAGGAGGAGAAATAGATTATGGTGTAGTTAAGATCCCTGCAAAACAGCCTGATGTTTTCTGGAGTTTCTTCCATGGTAGGGGAAAAACAAACCTAATGCTGATGGAAGATCAGGAAGGGCTGTACTGCCATTAATGCCTGTAGCTCAGATACCCTTCTTGCTGAAGTGATTGCAAGCAGAAAAGCAGTTTTCCATGATAAGTACTGTAATTCTGCTGTTGCTGCTGGCTCGAAGAGGGAGTGTCAACTTTTCTTGCCTGAGCAGATTGTATTCTGCTGAAATAGCTGATGCATGAATGACAGGCCGCTGTGGAAGAGCTCTGCCCAGTATTGCTTGGATGCAGGAGAGGCCATATTTGTTCCCGACATACTGCTCAGTAATGGGATGATCCTTGGGCGGTCTTCTTTGATCTTCAGTAGCACCTTGTGCATCAAAGGAAGAGGTGGGAATGCAACTGAAAGATAGGGTCCCACTTTTCCAAAGTGGGTGGTACGCCCTTGTGCAAAATTTTTTCAGTTGGTGATTGTGGATGCAAATAAGTCTATAATGTTGAAGCTCAGTGCCACATTCCAGAGGTCCATTGCCATCCATAGAGGAGAGAATGTGTGTGTGCTCCTGTTTGTTCCTGTTGAAGAAATGGTCTGAATGCCTGAATTGCCAGTTTTACTGCCAGCATTTCCTTTTGATTTATGTGTAGGTGCAATTTGGGTTTCCAGGCTGTGCTTGTGCTGAGAAATCTGCACCCAAGAAGGTTATCCTTTGATGGGGTATGCCTTGACTTTTTATATTTTATGTGTATCCCAGGCTTGCTTAGATAGATGAATGACCCTTTCCAAATCTTTGTTAATTTGTTTTTGTTGTGTTGTCAGCTGCAGTCATCCAGGTAAGGGGGTAGATGAATTTTCCCTCCCTGAAGAAGCCAATGATGAATAATTACACATTTGCTCTGGGCGCAGTAGAATACTTCAAAGGGCAAGAAAAGCCATTGATAATGCTCTGATGATCTGATCAGAAATCTGAGGTATCTTCTGCAATTTGGTTCTGGGGTGGCGGCAGGCATGCCTGGGGACTGAGATGATTTGGAGGTAGGTTTTAGCATTCTCTCTTCCTGTTGGTAGGAAGCTAGTTGTTCCCTGGTAGGGTGCCAGAGAGCCAGTCACTGTGATTGTCCTGTGGTGTGGTGCAGCTGGATCTGCCTCTTGAGCTCTATATTTGCCTCTCTCGAGCTCTGGAGTGTCTGGAAGGACAACCAATTCTTGGGCCTTTGCTTTGTCTTCCACCTTCTTCAGCACTTGCTGTGCAGGAGCCGAACAGATTTTTTGTCTAATGGTTCAAGGACAGATTTTTGTCTAATGGTTTCAGAGATTTTTAAAGTGTAAACTTTTTTTACCCCATCTCAAGGCCCTATTCCTTTCTTCAGAGGAGGGGGGTTTGGTAGAGGTAAGCTGCTACAGCTGGGGGTCCTGGAGATAGTTTTCAGGATCTGCAGAGGGGCCTATACAAAAATGATAATGTGTGTGAGAACCCTGTAATGTAGTCGGGCTTAGCAGGGGGAGGAGAGGAAATCATCAGGAGCAGTACTAGTAAGTACTGGAGGAATGGCTAAAGGGCCTGCTGTGCAAATGCAGAAAAAGGTTCTAAAGCCTTTTCCAGTCTGAAAAATCCTGGCCCCCCTATTGAAATTGTTCCCCTCATAGCATCCAAGTTTCCCCAAAGGAAAGTTCCTCAGGCGGAGGCAGGAAGAATGGACTCTTCTTCATTCAGAGTCCTCATAAGAGAGAGAGCCTGGAGGGTCTGAATTCTCTGATTCATCATTCATAGAGCCTCTGAAGAAAAAACTGGCAGGGCTCTACTCTAGTCCTCTTCTCTGGAGGTGTAAGTGAGGCCCTGTCTGGATGTGGTTTCAAAGAAATGAGATCCTCTGCTAGACTAAGCATTTGAGAACTAGAACTGGGTGAGTGAGGGGGGGGTTAGCAGGCACAGTTTTTTGATTTTGCTGGCTCCACGCAGGGGTAGAATATATCCAAGGGGATAGTATCTGAATAATCCTGTGCCTGCAGGCGTAAGTGGGCAGCTTTTCGGCGAAGAAGAAGGTGGTCTGGGCCTAAGCAAGGTAAGCAGTAAGATGGAAATCTTTATTTTCTGACATTGGCTGAGGCAGAAAAGGGTCCCAGCGAGGTACAGCTTTTTTTTAAGTCTTGCCTTGGTAGTAAAAATGGCGTCGGCTGATGCCTTTATACCGAAGAACTGCAGCCTATGGCGTCGGGTGAAGTGCACACCAGCCGAGGAGGCCAGACCACTTTGGAACTGCTACTACTGCCATGTACTTGGTAAACATCTGGGGGGGTGGTGAGTCCAAAGGGCAGTACTCTCTGAACTGATAATGACTGGGTCCAGCTGAACCTATAAAGTACTCTGGGGATCTGTCAATCATTTTTATGTGATAGTATGCACTGCACCCTGAAGGTCTGACATCCAGTCATCCCTTTCCAGAAAAAGGGAGAATGGACCCTGGTTCTTCGAAATGTCTTTAGTTTGGAGTGATGTAGAATTGTTTTCTAGCAGCTTTTGTATTTGAATTGCTGCCTGTTCCATCTGACTGGGTGGAACATGGCGGATTTTTCTTGAGACCGGAGGAAAAAAGGAAAAGTGGATTATATAGCCTACAGAAATAATCATCTGCACCCAAGTATTTTTTATTATATCTAGCCACACACACTGGCAGGGGGAATTGTCTCCAACTGCTCAGAGGTGAGTGGACAATCAGGGCCTCCTACAGGTACATTGGTGGTTTTGGTAGAAGCTGTAAAACCTTGGTTCTGTGGTCCAGCCAAGGCCAGCCATGGGGGGCCTTACCCATCATAGAGTTCCCTCTTCTGCCTCTGGGGAAACCTCCTCCACATTTTTCAACCACCTCGTTGATTCCTGGAAAAGGTTCTTTGAGGAGTTGAAAAATGCATGCTCATGTCAGACAGGGTCTTTCTGTTTTTTTTTTTTACACCTGACAGAGTGTCTTTTACTTTGGGGCTGAATAAAGATGCAGTCAAAAGAAGTACTGATGAAAGAAAATTTGAAAGGTACCACAAACTCAGAGGTACATCCAGGTGTGTCTCCTTATGTAAACTTCTGAACCTGCTGCCTTGGAGGTTCCTTCTGCTACACGTGAGATCAACCTTATGGATGAATTGTATATGGACTGTAGGGTCATCAGCTGGGAAGTAACAGATGCCTGAACTTCATCAGAAAACGCACCAAAGAGGGCATTTGATAATCCTTGATCAAATCCCTCTATAGCCTAGTAAAGTGTGCCACATAGTTCACAGACCTCAAAATGAAGGTCTCTGAAACATGGACACACTTTCCAAATCTGTCCATTACCCGTGACTCCTTTTGGGGAAGATGGACAGTGGAACTATCCTCAGCTAGGTTCCTTCTGGTGGCCGCTGCAATGACCACTCCATCAACAGGAACTCCCTTCCCCCAAAACTGTCTATCCTCAGGTGGTGCCATTATCCTATCTGGTCTTTAAGGAATAGGCTCTATGGTGCCAGGGTCCTCCCACACCCGCCATGTGATCAAGTCAATGAGCTCATCAGCGGGTGGAGTCACCCAGGAGGTAGAGGGGCCAATACCAAAAGCCACTGGAGAACATATTCCTCAGACGCAGGGTTTCTGGATGTCCGACCACCTCTATGCTTAAGGATTTCTAGGATGTCTCCAAATGAGAATTCTTCAGGAGATGATTGTGGGGACCCTTCGCCTTCGTTGAAATCTGTGTCTTCAGTGGTAGATTCCTCTGGGGAGTCTAAGAGGTTCCTCTTACATTTCCTCTTCTTGGGGACCTCCTTGGTGGGGTGCTCTAAGAGGTATAAGAAAAGGAGATTACAAATCCCTGGGTGAGAAGATTTACTGGGTGCTTTCGAATTCTTTATCAGGGAGGCATTCATTGAGTTTCTGTACTGGAATTTCATTTATTAAGCAATCAAAAATAACTAATTAAATCATTACATCATAGCTCCAAGCCAAAATAAATAAAGATTGAAATGGAATACCAAAGTGGATTTCAGAAGACAGGGGTGGGGAGGCTATAATGGGTCCAAAGGGAGGGTAGTCTGAGCAAGAGTGGATGGATAAATGGAAGAAGGGGGGGAAACCAACATGGACTTCCACGTGAAGTTTAGATTTAAGTGCAGCAAAGACAAAGATGAGCAACTTAATGAGAGGTGGCTCTGTATTTTACACCAGGGCTAGGATATGGATGATATGTAAGAGAATAGAGCCCACAAGGAACACAACATGAGAGGGGGGATAGAGAGAGTGAGCTGGATTTAACTGAAATAGGAAACAAACATGTGAAAACAAGTGAAAACATTATCAAACAGGGACAGGAGCATTCATTAGGATGGGGGATGCAAATAGAAAGTGGAGCAAATAGACAAGAAGCAGAAGTGTGATTAGACAATATGGCGGAATGTGGAACTTGTCCAGCTGAGGTTAGCTGGTTGAGACGCGTATCATTTAAGTTTGAGGCCATGTCCAACCCGGAATTAATGGACATGCTCCACCTCAAAAAATCCAAATCTACCAGATCCACTAGAGCAAGCGACTTAAACCTTAGCACGGATATAAATAGGACATGCTGGAGGGATAGATTTGTCACCCAGAGACTCCCTATGTTGTGGAATAAAATCCCGGTCCATGTGAGGCAGAGCACCTCGCTGGCTCTGTTCAAGAGAAATCTTGACCGGTGGATGGGAGATCATAGGTTTACCCCGGGAATCATCTCTGTGTCACTGCTGGACAGAGGCACAACAAACTAATGGGCACAGTATTTTTTAACATAAGGGGTGGCGTAAGCCACAAAAACTCTGGGCTAGGCTTATAAATGACTTAGGGCAGATAGCCTAGTATAAACCTATGAACCTACGAACCTATGAGATCCTGGGGGTTCTGGCACTGGCTGTCCCTGTGGAAGGAGATGGTGAAGATCTGAGTGCTAAGACATCATGGCAGAGGACTTAGGGTCTGAGGGGGGGGGGGTGGACCCATCAAGAACTGTCAAGGCAGAAAATACTCTCTTTGCAGCCTCAAAGGCAGAGCAGCTTGGACAGAGAGAGAGGACCTCGGATTCGGGAAGACAAACCTCTGAATCATAAGTCTCCTCTGCTCTGAGGGCAAAGCTTCTGAGATGGCAGCCTGAGCTGAGCTATCCAGTACAGAGTCTCTGAGGTGCAGAGATGTCTCGAAAGCTTCAAAGTCGAATGCAAAACCTCAGATCCGACAGATGCACTATGGCTCTGGGTGCTCTCTGGATTCCATGGGACCTGAGCCCTCAGAGAAAATCTAGGATCAGTGGATACAATTATCCTTGGATCTGATCCAGATGACTTGGCTCTAAAAGCTCTGAAGCTACAGGAGTCAGAGGAGGAATCTGTAAAGGGGAAGTAGTAGATATACGGATGTCCTGACCCAGAGAGGTCGGAGCCGAAGTAACACCAATCTGGCTCTGCACCATCAAAATCATCTTCACTGGTCTTTCCACATCTTGTGCTGTAAGGCTTATGGAAGAACGAGTGGAGTATATGGATGGAGACCTGGGTCTTGCTAAGAATAGAGAGGGTACACCTCTGTCAAGAACCGGATCCAGTGATGGAAAGTATCTTGTTCTGGGTAGTAATTTGGCAGTCTGAAAGTCAGGTTCTGATTGCACGGATCAGATGAAGTCAGATCCGAGAGCTTTGGCTTCATCAGATTCAATTGAGGAGGCATCGGATCTGATAATTTTTCCTTAGCACCATCTTGAACCTTTGCTTTTTTCAGATCCAGGGTTGAGACTGGGTTCTTCTAAAACCTCTTCCTTGAGGAGTCTGAAGCTGAAGAGGAAAAAGAGGACTTCAGAGAAGAGGATTTTTTAAACGTTTGTAGTTTTTGTTTTAGAAGAAACAGAAGACTGTTAAGGATTAGCTTATTTTTTTTCATTCAACTGACACACGAGGATTAAAGCCATAACATACTGAGCAATCCTCTTGTAAATGGAGAGGACCTAAACAACAGACAAAAAGTATGTGGACATTGGGAATTGGCAGCTTCTGCCCACACTTTGTAAATTTTTAAAAACCTGCTTGTTTATCTGCCATCGGCAAACAAAATCACAATTTGCAATATACTAAGACAGAGAAGAAAATGAATTTATTTATTTTTGAATAGGAAAATAGAGAAAAAGAAAATACCAACAATGGTTAACTAAACTACAACAGTCCAGTATAGGGAAGAAAGACACTAATAGTATCCAAGAGGTACAGAAAAAATGTACAATAGAAGAAAATGCAAGAAAGAACAGGAAATTTGTAAACGAAGATAAGGGACAGTAATATATAAAGTTTTTAAAGTAAGAGATTGAAAAATATGACACTTACCTGACTAAAGCTCGAGAGGGATGGAAGACCATGTCCTTTACAGATTGGTGCATTTTTTTGTAAGGGAGAAGCTCAAGAGCTTTTGGTTGCCACGACCTTTATCAGTGGCCGAGTCGGATCAGAGGGATCAGATCTGAACCCATCAGATGAGTACAGAATGAAAACTGACAACATCAGATCTATATGTTAGACAATGCTCTTACTGAGTTTTGAATGACAACTGCTGACAGCTAGGAAGGTGATTTTTTGTAAACAGCTTAAGATATACTCAGCTGATTACTGATCCATCATCCAATTTAGTTAATGGGGGGTTTCATTTGCTTGGTTGCAATATGGTGACGTTCACTGAAATTTCATATTTTAGTTATGAATCCTTTATATGCAATATATACATACATTTAACAATACAGCATCAATGATGACTGTTTTGGGAGGTGTGAGAAACTCAGGGTATTCAAAGAAAATCCACACAGCTACAGGGAGAAAGTGGAAACTCCCCACAGTAAACAGAAATCAAGCTTGAATCCTAGTCTTTGGGACTGTAAGGCACACAAACTATCATAGAGTGTGTGTGTGTGTGTGTGTGTGTGTGTGTGTGTGTGTGTGTGTGTGTGTGTGTGTGTGTGTGTGTGCCCCACAAGTATATAAAGCTTATAATCCTCTAAGTTACCAGAAGAGACTAGAAATGCTGTCCCTTATTTCTTTTTTTTAAAGTCTGCTTAGAGCAGATCTATGCCTTGTTTCAGAGCAATCAAAGGTCTAGTAGTCCAAGACTTGTTGTACCTTCACAAATACCAGAAATAGGGGTCTAAACCTGCATCAGGAAATCAGCAAAACAAGGTGGAAATACAGGTTCATTACTCAGTTTCTTCCTCACCTCTGGAATAGACTTCCCTTTAAGATAAAACAGTGTGATAACACTAGCTTCCTTCAAACAGGACCTGAATAACTGAATGATTGTTTATACATTCTTCTCAGAAGTGACAAGCATAGCCCATCTTTAGAAGGAAGAAAAATTAGACCACAATAAATCATTTCACTTTTAATGTGACATATAACCTGTACAATTCAATTGAAAAACAAACAAATCTGTTAGGGGAAAAATATAAAAAATAAAAAACATACAATAAATTGGTTGCATAAGTGTGCACACCCTTAAACACTCTGATGAAGCACCTTCTGATTTAATTACAGCATTCAGTCTTCTTGGGTAGGAGTCCATCAGCAGGGCACATCTTGACTTGGCAATATTTGCCCACTCTTCCATGTAAAAGCACTCCAAATCTGTCAGACTGTGAGGGCATCTCTTGTGCACAGCCCTCTTCAGGTCACCCCACAGATTCTCTGTTGGTTTTAGGTCTGGGCTCTGGCTGGGCCATTCCAAAACTGCAGACTCTAAATATCTTCCCAAACAAGTCCAAAATTCTACTTTCCCAATCACTGCAAAGAGTGATACATCTTAGGTCAGGGACAAAGCAAGCTTAGCTCTCTTAGCAATATACAGGCACACACTATTTGGGTCTGTCACAGAGTTCTTATCAAAGAACTTATATAGGTCCTAAACTCTTTAAAAGCTGTCAGATTTCTTGGGAACATGGGTCTTAGAGCATTTCTTTAACAGTGCTGCCTCAAAGACATCCAGAAGGACCTTCCCAAATTGGAAGTATAGCCATGGGCTTTACAGGATTATATCCCAGAAGGTCCATTTGCCTTTTCGGAAAAGCTGATGTCTACTCAGACTGCCACTGAAGGTGCTCCCTCATCAGGGAAATTGTTTCCCCAAATGAATTATCAACTGGATCTCACTCAGATGACAGTGCCTCTTCCTCATCTTTATAATAACTGGTTGGGGGGGGGTATGAAATACAGTTCAGTTTTTCACCCTCCTCAGTCACAGGAGCAAAATCTCTCTCTCTGGAGAGGTCTCTCTTTTTCTTAATGAAGAATGGAATACAGATGCAGAAAGCTGGTCTGGGCTTGCCTGCATATTATGAAGAAATTGAAAACCAATTCCAAAGCCAACCTTACAAGTTTAGGGAGGGAGACTAGAAGGTGATGGGGTAAGCAGACCCACCAAACAAGCAAGGTGCTTAAACATGGTGGATGTCTTTTGCCAGACACAGAAACCTTGCTGGGGTGGGAGACCACTGACTACTTGTGGGTCTTCAAGGAGATGCTACTAGGCTTCAACCTATGGACACAGACATCATATTTCACTAATATGATGGGGAATAGCACCCCTCTTCATAACTATTCAACAGTATTCCAACTCAGATGCAGGAAACTGGCACCCTAACCAAATGGTCAATATATAGCTTTTGTACAGGATATGTAAATGGCTGGATACACAGGTCCCCAAATGGGCAAAACCAGAAGCCTCAACAAAAGCATGAAGCAAGGCCATGGACTCCAAAGGGGCCTCCATGAAGCTGATGTCTTCAAACTCCTCATGACTCAGTGAACTAGCTTGTTGGTAGTGTCCCTAACTCCTCTCCTGAGGGATTCACCACCCCTTCTCTAATAATGTCTTCTTTTTATACTGAATGTCCATTCTATCCTGCTGCATTAAGTTGAGAGATATGGTAGTTTGTTAAGGGGCTGCAAGTCTCCTTTTGTCCTGATAATCTTGGAGGGCTAGCTTCCTTTTCTTAATGCTCTTTTAACTACATCTCTAAAAGGCACACGGTTATAGATTTTCTGTTCTCAAATAAACAGTACACATACTGAGTGTGAAAGTTCCTGTGCGGACTTTCTCTACATGTGCACCTATTATTTTTCAAGGGGGTGGGTGCAACATAAGCTGCAATGAACGTCAGTTTGAAGACGAAGCACCTACTTACAAAACAACTCTGCAACAGCAAAGGTGATACAAAAAACAAATCTGTTTTCCAACTGGGTACTTTTCTGCTCAAACTTGAGATGTCCAAAGGACTTGATCAGTGCTGGGCTGATGAATGTTCTTACTCATGGTTAATGTGAACCTGTCCAAGGCAAGAAAGAGCTAAAGACTGTTTAACTGGATGTGCCCACAGCATGCAGATGGCAGACTGAAATCAGTGTCAGCCCAGCTAGAGGGGGTTGGGGTGGGGGTGGAGGTACTCAGCTTTTATAGCTGAGCTAGACACTGCATTCAGCCTGGAGCAGAGATTCCCTGTACGATGACTGAAACAGTGATAGCCACAAGGATAATCATAAAATGTTCTTTGCAAATGGAAAGGCTCATCACAAATTAAAAGGTCTTTAAGCGTATATTAGTAATTCCAGTATATTGCTGCACTGCATTTTGCTGTTTACATGATCTGTCTGTATTAAACCCTAGTTTCACTCAAGTATGTCAGGCTAGTTCAGGACTAGTCTTTGCATTAAAGCAGTTCTAAGCCAGACAGCTCAGCTAAGGGTCTAACTGTTTTTCCCTTCCATCTACCCCATTGTAAGTTGTGTTGTTAAACATAGTGCATCTGTTGCTGCCTCCCCCTTATGATAATTTGACAACATAATTCCCTCTCCTCTACCCATTTTATTGGCTGATGACAATAAGCACATAATTTTGCAAAGTCTCTTCCCTTAAACTACTCACCAGGTTAAAAGTCCTTAGATAAAATTGTATAACATTGAGTGTACCTTTAGTGCTAAATTATTTTTTTATTTATTTATTTATTTTTTTAAACTATAATTAGTTTATTGGTTCTTGTTGTTGATAGGTTTTCAAGCTAGTTTTTTTTTTTTTTAATCAAACTATACTCAGTAGCAAGTCCACCCAAACATTATCCTAAAACCAAATGCTCAAGCAGCAATAGTTGCACCTTCTCCCAGAGTCATTCCTGTCAGTAGCATGTACCAGAACCTCCCCACAACTTCTCTAGCCATCCAGATCAAGATGGTACCTTGGGACAGTGTAAGAAATGGCTCATGCTGTCTGATTATCACCTATACATCAAACAGCATAACACAGTGTGTGAGAGATGTACACATATTAGATATCTTTGGTGGCAAAAATCAAATGCACAGTAAACTCAAACACCAAAATCATCAGTAGTACACCACGCATCACACCTCTTGAAGGCCATCACAATATACATAATCCATGCTAAGGTACTAAAGATGAACTTGCCTAAACCTCAAAGACCTCCAAAACACAAGGCACAAAGCAGACTCAGCAAGTTAAGCCTACCTTCTTCACATAGCACACGGAGTCCAAAAGGCAAAGATGCTGAGCCCATAAGTAGGCATCAATCCAACCCAACATTCTTGTTATAAGTGACTCCACTGCATGACATCAGATATGCCACTTAACCATGCTGAGCAAGGATAGTTAGCTGCTTATCTGGTGCCAGTATCCATCGAATCACACAAGCACTAAAGCCCTTGAATGTGCAGCTGTGTAAAATTCTACAGTGACAGTAGATACCTTTCCCTTCACTGTTGCAATATTCTTTACTAAAGGGATTCCCTGCCATGGGTAGCCCAACATTCAGCCAGTAAACCAAAGCCTTAGGATTTTATATACGTCATATGTCATGTGTATGTTCCCCACTCAAAGCGTAGGGCATAAAAGTGATGTATGGATGCACACACCACAGAACTGAACAGCCCTAGAAGGAACAACAGTTCTAGGAAGTAGGAGGAACATGTGCATCCAGAAGGAGGAAAAGAGTAGAGCAGAAGGGGGAGGAGGAAGGAAGCGAATACTGCAACAGTGAAGCGAAGGACATCTACTGTTATAGTAATATTTTACACAACTGTACTACGTCCTTCTCTTCACTATTGCAGTATTCCTTACTAAAGGGAGAGTATAAAAGCTCAAAAGGAAACTTGGGAGGAGAAAGACCCAAGGAGAGCACTCAAGAACGCAATGCAGGTTAGCTCTGGCAAATTCAGCTCTTGCTCTGGAAACAGCATCCAATTTGTAATGGTTAATAAAGTTGTGGACAGAGGTACAAGTAGCAGCCTGAAGGATGGAACTGATAACCAATCCTTTGAAAAAAAGCACCAGAGGAAGCCACAGCCCTGGCAGAATGAGATTTTACAGAGGGAGAAAGGCTCTTCCCACTAAAGGAGCAACAAAAAGAAATGGCGTTAGAGATCCATGAAGAAATAGTTTACTTAGAAACAGACAAACCTAGGGATCTGGGATGAAAAGAAATAAAAAGCTGCTCAGACTTGCAGATGGCCTAAATGTTATCTAAATAACATCTTTGCTGCCTATGCAAATCCAAGGTATGAAGAACCTTCTCACTAGCAGACTGTGGGGAAGGAAAAATAGAGGGCAAATTAATAGACTGATTAAGGGACAATTCATTAATCACCTTGGGCATAAAAGAAGGATTAGTACGAAGAGACACCCTGTCCCTCTAAAAAACTAAAAAAGGAGAAACAGCCACAAGAGTCTGGAGTTCAGGCACTCTCTTAGGTAAAGTAAGGGCCAAAGAAGAACAGTCTTCCACGTACAATACTGTAAGAAAGCTGAAACTGCAGGCTCAAAAGGGGCCTGAGTCAACTTTTCAAGAAAAAAAATAAGGTCCAGGAAGGTGGAATACACTGCCTGGGAGTTCTGATATGAAAGACACCTTTAATTGCTTGACCACAAACCTTGAAGGTAGAGAAGGAGTTAATGGCAGACAAGCAGAAATAGCTGAAAGGTGAGTTTCAACAGAAGAATATGCTAACCCAGATTGGAGCAATTCAAACAAGTAAGAGAGAACCAGACGGATCTCCACAGAAAGTAGATCCCGATTATGAGCAAGGCACCAAACAGAAAATCTCTTCCATTTGGAGATATAGAATTGCCTGGCCTCCTGCAGAACATTAAGCATGTCCTTAGAAAAAAGTGCCTAAAAGGGATCAAAATCTCTGTCACCCACAATGTCAGTTGAAGAGGGGACAAATGAGGATGTATCAGAGACCCCTTGTCTAGTGTGTGCAGATCCACCCTGTAAGGTAACTTGTAGTGATTGCCCCGGCAAGGTGCAGAAGAGGAGGGAACAAATGCTGTTTGAGCCAAAAGCAAGCCTCCAACAAGATTTTGGGGGAGTCCTGCTCTATCTTGAGCAGGACCCTCGGAATTTGAGGATGGGAAAGGAAAAACAGAAACATCCTCTTCCAAGAAAAGGATAGGGCATCCACCTTCCAAACCAGAGGACGTGGGACTCTGATGCAAAAAAAAGAGTAAGTTATCTGTTAAGAGGAAAGGCAAAAAGATCTACCTGAAGAGTACCCACTGATGGACAATGTCCAGAAGCACATCTCTGTGAAGTATCCATTTGTAAGCCTGTGTTTTGGACCTGCTCAAAGTGTGTCACTGTGTTTATACAGCCTGAAGAGTCACTTGATACTGGACAGCTAAATCCCAAACTTGAAGAGCTAGCCTGTAAAGAAGGTAGGACCACATCCCACCTTACTTATTGATGTATCGTACCACTGTAGTACTGCCTGTAAAGATCCTGAGAGGCCCTGTAAGAATGAGGGAATGAAAGGTCTGAAGGGTAAAAAGGAGTGCTCTCATCTCCTTGTTACTGATGTGGTCTGATGTTTGATGAGAGGGGCCAGAGACCCTGGACCTTGAAGGGACGGAAGAGGCTCCCCACACTATGTCTGACCCATCCGAAAAAAGTTCCTGAGAGGGAACTGGGGGCTGAAAAGGAAGTCCTAGGTTGGCAGACAGCTGATGAGTCCACCACTGAAGCTCAAGTTTGAAGCATGGAAGAAGAGGGACTAGAAAATATACGATGACAGTTTTGGAGCCATACTGACTTTAAGAACCACTGATGTTTCCTCATATGAAGCCTAGCAATAAGTAGTATAGGAATGGTCAAAGCTATGAATCCTAGTTCCCTTAGAAACTCCTCAACTGTCAGTGAAATCCAAGGAAAAAGGGACTGGAAAGAAAGAGCTTTGGGAGGATGTAGGAAAGCCAGCATAGGGGTGATCTGAAGTCTGCAAACGAGAAACACATGATCCTGAGAAGGAACCAGGGCTGATTTTTGGAAGTTTATTATACATCCCTGTCTTTTTGTGAAACAAACAGAATAGTGGAGGTGCTGAAGCAAGGTCTTGGGAGAGGAAGCCTGAATGAGTAGGTCATCCAGGTAAGGAAAGATTCAAACCCCCCTCATCCTTTAAGTAGCACTCACAGGAGTGAGGCATTTGGTGAAAACCCTTGGAGCAGTACAAAGGGCAAAGCAAAGAACTGAAAATGCAAGGAAGAATGAGAGAAATGCAAAAACTTCTTGAAACGGGGATGAATTGTGACATGAAGATAAGCATCCTTGAGCTCCAGAGACACCAGGAAAACCTGGGGAAAGAAAAGGAAACAGGTTCTGAAGGGACAACATCTGAAAGGAAGGGATTTTCAGAAAGGTGTTGAGCTGAGAGAAGTCCAGAATGGGTCTCTAGATGACTTCCTTTCTGGGAACTAGAAACATTCTGGAATAATACTCCTTCCCCTCCTGGGCAGAGGGCACAGCTTGAATGGTGCCTTGAGCCAGAAGGCCCTACAGTAGTTCTGGGAATAAAGGAATCTGTTCCTGAGAAGGTTGAGGGATTCCCAGAAAAGGAAGAAGGGATTTCCACACCATAAAGTATCCCTGACGGATGATGGACAGAACCCAAGAGTACTGAGTTATTCTTAACCAATTGGGAAGGGACAGGGAAAGACAAAGAGAAAAGGGAATATGACTAAGGAAAGGGGGAAGCAAACGGTCAGAACTTGGCTTGCCTTGAAAAGGAGGTTTCTAAGGAGTGGGAGTCTGAGTAGACTTAGGAGGAGGAACCCACCTAGAACCCTTCTTACCTTTTGGAGAAAGGCAAGGTTGTTAGCGAACAAAAGCAGATTTAGAAGGATAATTCCTCTGCAACTTAGGAATAGGAAAAACAAATATATGCTTCAATTTCTGCAAGGCCTTACCCTTATTGCGCAGAGACTTAAAAAGTTCAGCAGCCACAGAACCAAACAGGTTCTTATTATCAAGAGGATCATCCGGCAGTTTAGCCTTCATATCATCAGGTAAAGGCTGGAGATGAAGCCAAGTGTAATGTGTCAAATCAGAACCAACAGCAGCAGCTCTAGAGGAGTCATCAGCTGCATCATAGCTATATTTAATAGATATTTGAGAAGTAGAGCCCAGTAAAGAGAAGGCAGAGGCCTTCCTTTCAGAACCAGAAAGGTCTGAGATAACCTGGGAAGCCTGAGAAAGAAGAGCTAAAACATACCTGATCATATGAGTCTAGTAGTTAATAGCCTGAAAGCCAAGCTGGCAGTAGCATATACCTTCTTGCCAAGCTGTTCCAAGATCTACTGTCCTTGTCTGAAGGAAGCAGTTTAGTAAAAGCCAAAAACTTAGAAGGTTTGTCAGAAGAGACAGACACCACAGAAGGGTCAGCAAAATGACATCTATAGAGAAACTTACACATCAGGCACCCTATAAAACATAAATAAAAATACCAAAAATAAAAAGTTCACTGCCAACCAACTGAATAAACGCTCCGTTACTGAAATATAAAAGAATATAAAATGTGGCAAAGTATGAAAGAAACGGAGCGAAACAGGTAGTCTTCTTAAATTAAAAAAAAAATCAATATTTATTCATGAATGATAAGCGCTTTCGCTTCAGAGCTTCTTCAGATCAATATAACATCCTTAGTGAAACTCAAACAATATATATATATATATATATATATATATATATATATATATATATATATATATATACACATTTAAAATATTCAGACCAATCAAATGAATAAACCAATTACTGTATTTAAAGGCATATACTAGATGCATATTCAAACTTCATTTATACAAAAACATCTAGCCCTACAAAATAGTAACTAAAAACAATCCACATGAAATCTCAGTAAAATGCATATAAGCCTCAAAGTATAGAAATATGTGCTATAAAAGCCCATACTATTCATATAATATAAGGATAATAATTCATAAAAATACTGTGAAAGTATATTCCATGTCATGCATAAATAACTCTGAAAACTCTAATACTTGCGTATAATACTATTCTAAAAGGCTCAAATTTCATTCATAAACAAATAAATACTGAAAATATATACAAGTATTTTATTTGATATTCCTACATTTTTTCAATAAGGGCTTGATAGATGCCCTTTCATTTAAGCCCTTGTCTCTGTCCACTCTCAATGTGACATTCCAGTTGTTCTCCCTGTACTCTGTGTGATTTCTAATATTTCCCTCACGTGTATTGGGTGGAATGACTTCTAAAGCACTAAATGTAAAGCGGTGTGTATCACCACAACGCATAATATGTTTAGCTAAAGCATTATGCTCTAGATTTTTTCTAATATGATTGATATGTTCACGTATCCGGTCCTTGAATGACCTATTCGTTTTGCCAACATAAAAAGAGCAGCAGGTCTGGCATACAGCTAAATATACAAGGTTAGATGTTCTACAATTGGCTATTGCTGATATTATAAACTCCTTCTGTAAATCAGGATGAAGGAAGTATCTAGAGGTGTCTATATATGTGCAAAAATTATAGTTCCCACATGGTCTAGTACATCCATCATTTGAATAATCTTTCTTGCTATGTGGATAACATAGCAGTCTCTTGAAATTTCTCTTATTTCTATATAGGAACCATGGTTGTTCACCAACTATCCTTTTAATGTCCTCATCTACTTGCAAAATGGACCAATTCTTACAAATAATGTCCCTAATTTCTCTATTATCAGAGGTGTAAAATGCTGGAACTTTGACAAAGGAATGTGTAGTTAGAATATTCCTTTGTCTATTAGGTATAGCAGGACCAAAGTATGGTGCTGCTATATCATTACGTAAAGTGGGAACCTCCTTCAAATGTTCACTTATTTCATGCTCCCTATAACCTCTGCTTAGAAATTTTTCTTTCAGTTGATTTAGTTCTTCAGAAAAAACATCATCTGAGGGATCGAGTCTTGAGGCCCTCATACCTTGGCCCTTAATGATGTTTCTAAACACATATGTTGGATGCATACTAGATCTCAACAATAAAGAGTTACAATAACATGACTTCCGATATACTCCTGTATTAATCTGGCCTTCAGGTAGCTTCTCTCTATATAAATCCAGGTAGTCTATTCTAGAGCTGGACCATTCCGTAGTAAATTTTAAATACTCTTGTTAGATTATTCATCTTGCAAAGGAACAAGTCTAGCTGCTGGCCATTCCCATTCCATAAAATAAAGAGATCATCGACAAAACGTCGATAAAAGACAACATGTCTCTTAAACTCTTCAACTAAAAACAGGCTGGTCTCCTCCCAGTGTGCCAAAAACATGTTAGCATAACTGTTGGCACACGGGGTCCCCATGGCTACACCATCCTGCTGAATAAATATATCATTAAATATAAACAAGTTGTTCTCCAGGAACAGTTCCAGAAAATGGGTGACTAGTTCGATCTGAACAAGAGGATATCCACTATGTTCCTCCAAATAATCAGATATATATTGAATACCTACATCATTCGGTATGATGGTAAATAGTGATTGTACATCAAGTGTAACTAAAAGAAGATCTTGAATATTACTGACTTCTTTCAGGCAGTCATAAAGCTCCATCAAAAACTGTTTGGAATCCTTGAGCACATACTTATTTTTGTTTAAGATAGGTCTCAGATGTTTTTCAACATACACAGATAAGTGCTCAGTAAGCCAACCACCTCCCGCCACTATTAGTCTCATGGGTGGATCAATAGTGTTCTTATGAATCTGCGGGAGACCATGTATTGTGGGTATAAGGAGGTACTTAACTGCCAAATATTCAAAGAGCTCTTTAGTTATAATACCTCCTTTATGTATATCTAGTAACATATTGGTAACATGTTGCATAATGTCATGTATTTCTTCTCTGGTAATAATCTTATAGAACTTATCACTCAACAAATTCTCCATGGATCTAATATATTGTGAAGTATCCATAACAACTACCCGACCTCCCTTTATAAGCAGGTATAACTGTAATAGAATAATCTGACTGTAAATATTTTAAAAACATTCTCTCCTTGTAACTCAGGTTATCAGATCTATTCTTCTTCTTATGGATCTTAATGGTATCAAAATACCTAAAGAAAACACTCGGGCGAATTCACACCCCATCAGACTATCAAACAAATGTGGGGGAAAGGAATGCGTCATTAGTATTCAATATCTCTTCTCATATACTCTCTTCAGATGAAGAGAGTCTATTGTCTAAAGGGTTAAATTTTATTCGTAACAGTAGTAGTAATTTAACAGATACCATTACGGACCTTACGGTTTTCTATAGAAATGTCATGCTTAAATTATTGTATGGGGATCATGAAAGTCAATCTAGGACTATTAATACAGACAATTTACAAGGATTCAGAAGCCTTAGCCATTTTGTACCATTGAACCATCCGTTAGTTGAAGCTTACTTGAAGTTAACAGAGGATGAATTCGTTAAGTATTTTGATACCATTAAGATCCATAAGAAGAAGAATAGATCTGATAACCTGAGTTACAAGGAGAGAATGTTTTTAAAATATTTACAGTCAGATGATTCTATTACAGTTAGACCTGCTGATGAGAGAGGTCGGGTACTTGTTATGGATGCTTCACAATATATTAGATCCATGGAGAATTTGTTGAGTGATAAGTTCTATAAGATTATTACCAGAGAAGAAACACATGACATTATGCAACAGGTTACCAATATGTTACTAGATATATATAAAGGGGGTATTATAACTAAAGAGCTCTTTGAATATTTGGCAGTTAAGAACCCCCTTATACCCACAATACATGGTCTTCCGAAGATTCATAAGAATCTCTACTGATCCACCCATGAGACCAATAGTGGCGGGAGGTGGTTGGCTTACTGAGCACTTATCTGTGTATGTTGAAAAACATCTGAGACCGATCTTAAACAAAAATAAGCATGTGCTCAAGGATTCCAAACAGTTTTTGATGGAGCTTTATGACTGCCTGAAAGAAGTCAGTAATATTCAAGATCTTCTTTTAGTTACACTTGATGTACAATCATTATTTACCATCATACCGAATGATGTAGGTATTCAATATATATCTGATTATTTGAAGGAACATAGTGGATATCCTCTTGTTCAGACAGAACTAGTCACCCATTTTCTGGAACTGGTCCTGGAGAACAACTTGTTTATATTTAATAATATAATATTTATTCAGCAGGATGGTGTAGCCATGGGGACCCCGTGTGCCAACAGTTATGCTAACATGTTTTTGGCACACTGGGAGGAGACCAGCCTGTTTTTAGTTGAAGAGTTTAAGAGACATGTTGTCTTTTATCGACGCTTCGTCGATGATCTCTTTATTTTATTGAATGGGAATGGCCAGCAGCTAGACTTGTTCCTTAGCAAGATGAATAATCTAACAGTGTATTTAAAATTTACTACGGAATGGTCCAGCTCTAGAATAGACTACCTGGATTTATATAGAGAGAAGCTACCTGAAGGCCTGATTAATACAGGAGTATATCGGAAGTCATGTTATTGTAACTCTTTATTGTTGAGACCTAGTATGCATCCAACATATGTGTTTAGAAACATCATTAAGGGCCAAGGTATGAGGGCCTCAAGACTCAATCCCTCAGATGATGTTTTTTCTGAAGAACTAAATCAACTGAAAGAAAAATTTCTAAGCAGAGGTTATAGGGAGCATGAAATAAGTGAACATTTGAAGGAGGTTCCCACTTTACGTAATGATATAGCAGCACCATACGTTGGTCCTGCTATACCTAATAGACAAAGGAATATTCTAACTTCACATTCCTTTGTCAAAGTTCCAGCATTTTACACCTCTGATAATAGAGAAATTAGGGACATTATTTGTAAAAATTGGTCCATTTTGCAAGTAGATGAGGACATTAAAAGGATAGTTGGTGAACAACCATGGTTCCTATATAGAAATAAGAGAAATTTGAAGAGACTGCTATGTTATCCACATAGCAAGAAAGATTATTCAAATGATGGATGTACTAGACCATGTGGGAACTATAATTTTTGCACATATATAGACACCTCTGGATACTTCCTTCATCCTGATTTACAGAAGGAGTTTATAATATCAGCAACAGCCAATTGTAGAACATCTAACCTTGTATATTTAGCTGTATGCCAGACCTGCTGCTCTTTTTATGTTGGCAAAACGAATAGGTTATTCAAGGACCGGATACGTGAACATATCATATTAGAAAAAATCTAGAGCATAATGCTTTAGCTAAACATATTATGCGTTGTGGTGATACACACCGCTTTACATTTAGTGCTTTAGAAGTCATTCCACCCAATACACGTGAGGGAGTTATTAGAAATCACACGGAGTACAGGGAGAACAACTGGAATGTCACATTGAGAGAGGACAGAGGCAAGGGCTTAAATGAAAGGGCATCTATCAAGCCCTTATTGAAAAAATGTAGGAATATCAAATAAAATACTTATATATATTTTCAGTATTTATTTGTTTATGAATGAAATTTTAGCCTTTTAGAATAGTATTATACGCAAGTTTTAGAGTTTTCAGATTTATTTATGCATGACATGGAATATACTTTTCACAGTATTTTTATGAATTATTATTCTTATATTATATGAATCGTATGGGCTTTTATAGCACATATTTCTATACTTTGAGGCTTATATGCATTTTACTGAGATTTCATGTGGATTGTTTTTAGTTACTATTTTATAGGGCTAGATGTTTTTGTATAAATGAAGTTTGAATATGCATCTAGTATATGCCTTTAAATGCAGTAATTGGTTTATTCATTTGATTGGTCTGAATATTTTAAATGTATATATATATATTGTTTGAGTTTCACTAAGGATGTTATATTGATCTGAAGAAGCTCTGAAGCGAAAGCGCTTATCATTCATGAATAAATATTTATTTCTTTTTTAATTTAAGAAGACTACCTGTTTCGCTCTGTTTCTTTCATACTTTGCCACCTTATAAAACATGTCATGCTTCTTAGGGGCTGGAGGTTGAGAATCTGGGGCCACAGAAGCTGCTGAAAAGGTATCCAAAAGGGTAGCAAAGACAGGACAGACCGCAGATGGCTTAGGGGACTCCATGTGGATGAGCTCATAATACCTTTTTTTAATGTCAGGAAACCTAAGAACAGTCCCAGTTAAAAAAATTCTATCATAGTAGAAATAGTGTCCACAAATAAGAGTTCTTCAAAGGGAGAGTCTAGGCTGAAAGAGTCTTCCTCCTCAGAGCCATAATCCAAGAAAGAAGGGATCTGAGAGAAATATGCCGAAGACTTCTTCCCTAGAATCCACATCCTCTTCATAAGAGTCCTGCTCTCTGGGCCTCTTGAGAGGGGTAAAGAACCAAGGAAGAGCAGGTACAAAAACTCCTTGGGGAGGCCTCAAGGCCATCAATGCATTAAACACCCCCTTGGTAAAATCCCGCCATTCACTCTGGGAATCTTTAGTAGCAAGGGAAACATACTAGTTTTTTTCTTTTGAAGGATGTCTGCCCTAAACATCCTAGGACGTTCAGACCCTTGACTACATTCAACTAATGTAGTAGGAATCTCTTCCGGCACAAGCATATGAGTAATCCTCCTTGGACCATCTGAAATGATCAGATGATGTTTCTCCTCAACATCCGGAATAGTCATTTGCAAAGCCACCAAGGACCTGCAAGAAGCCAGATCCATGTTGGCGTCCAATATGGTTGTGGCAAAGGAATCCTATATAACAACCAGGCGATCCTCTGGGCTTTCACCAGCCTCAAGAGGGATGTCTAGGGGTAACGGGACAGCAAGCCAAATAAAGCCAGATTCTTTTGGCCTTTTTCTTGGCAGGCGGCTGACCTTCGGGACAGGAAGATTCCACAATAGCTCCCTGTGTCAACAATTTAAGGTGCTGGTTCTCCAGGTAAATAGATTAGGAGGAGAGACGACTATGTAGGGTCTTAGGAACAAATATTTGGCAGACAGGACACTTTATATGGTTGTAAGAAGCACCCAAAGAGAAAAGACACTGTTTGCAGTGATCCTTATGGGGAATCTGCCTCCCACACTATTTTCCCTTTCTAGATTACATGTAAACCCGAAACTGAAAAAGGAATAAAAGATAAAATGACACTCCAATGAGGCACTTATCTGAAACACGGCTTGATAACCAGCACAGAAGGAGCATTTGGACAGATAATCAATGATGGTGTTTGGACTGGCAGCAAAGAAGTTGTGAGTTATGCAAGTTCACATGTCTCCTCTATGTCCTATGCCTTGAGTGGGGAGCATACACATGACAAACAATGTCTATAAAATCCTAAGGCTTTGGTATACTGCCTGGACATTGGGCTACCCATGGCAGGGAATCCCTTTAGTAAAGAATACTGCAACAGTGATATGGAAGGACATCGACAAGTATCAGTATGATTCTGCCATGACTCATTCCATTGGCAATAACTTGAGGTGTACCTCCCTGGACTATATGAAGACAGACATGATAGCGCTCTCAGACTACGTGTCCAAAACAGGAATGAGCCTAGCACTGAGTAGCATTTTACTTTCTCCGAGAATGATGTCAGGAATTGAGCAAAAAAATAACTGACTTCAATAACTGGTTTAATTTTTGGTGTCATTCAAAGGGGGTCCAATATTTGTCAGCCTGGGAGGATATGATCAAACCATGCTGCTTCACCGGGGATGGCCTGTATCTGTCCATTCTAAGGTTTTGATTATTGGCAAAGACATTGTCCATCCCCATAATGACCTTTTTAGGCATTGTCAACCTGGTAAACCTACTAACATAATGAAACAAGCAAAGGAAAATATGAAGTTGTTACTAATCAATGCTAGTTGCCTAAACAAGAAACTCCACTTCCTATAAGCCTCTCTCAACCTTGGAGGACACTGACATTTATGAAGCAACTGAGACATGGTTTAAAATACCATAGAGAACTCCACTGTGCAGGGCTACAATGCCTTCCACACGTTCAGACCAGCTATGGGGCAGGAGGGGAAAAAGGTGGGGGTGTCAATTTACATCCAGAAGAGAATCACATCAAGGCTGGCAAAGCAGCATCATGCACTAGAGCTTCTTCATGTCCAAATAACCATCAGATAGGTCCCATACCATATATTAGCTAGCTACAGATCTTCCTCTATGACACAAGAAAGCCCCAGCACCTATTTACAGGAACAAAAATCACTCAGTGTTAAACCCAATACCATTTTCACAGGTGATCTAAACTAATTACAGATAGGGAAACTTTCACCACGACTAGTGCACAGGCACACAGACTCCTGGACTTTGTCAATAGAAAATGTCTAGGAACAATTAGAGTTACTGCTAGGGGAAAATAACATCTTGGATCTTGTCTTTACTAATATGGGAACATCTTGCACCATTCCTTGCATTTCTTCGTCACTTGTTAGGTCTGACCATAAAGTAGTCTCTTTTGAAATAAAATTGAAAAAAATATATAGCCCTTCCATCCAAGGTACCTTTACACATTTCTTTAAAACAAGCTAACAACTCCTAAGCAATGCCCTGGTAAAGCTTGAATCTCACCCAAACCCAGTTAACTTCACTGAATATGCAGAAATGCAAACCAGCACACTACACCAGCATGTAAACAACTGCACCCCTGTGGGAAGAAGTTCATAGGTAGATACTAGGCTATCTGCCCTAGGGCATTTATAAGCCTAGCCAGAGTGTATTTGGCTTCCGCCTCCCTATTAGATCAGCCTACTGTGCCTCTATAAAGTAGGTCACAGAAGGTACCCTTTTAAGATTAGTTTACTGTGCCTCTGTCTAGCAGGGACACAGGAGAGATCCCAGGGATGAATTTGCGATTTCCCATCCACGCGTCCAAATTTCGCTTGAAGAGGGTCAGCGAGGGGCTATGTCTAACATGAATTGGGATTCTATTCCAGAGTGATGGGAGCCTCTGGGAAATGAATCTGTCCCTCCAGCATGTCCTATTTATTTTTTAGGTCCCTGGAGCGTGTAGCTCTAAGGGACTTGGATTTTTTGAGGTGGAGCATGTCCATTCATTCTGGGTTTGACATGGCTTTGTACATCAGGCATAGATCGCCCTCTGAGTAGGCGGTAAGCAACTGAGTAGAGCTGGAGTTTCTTTAGCTGAGCTGCATAGGACATCTGTTTGTAGCCCATGATCCTCTTGGTGAGGTACTTTTGGGGTCTCACCAGTTGCTGCAGGTGTCGGGTAAGGTACATCCCAAAAGGGGCATTGTATTCAATTATGGGCCTGATGAGTGACAAGTAGAGGGGCACAATGACCTCTCTTGATCTAGATGCGAACCCTTTCATGATAAGGTGGGCTATATAGAAAGTCTTTCTTTGGCAACGTGATTATCAAAGGAGAGATTACTATCTACATTGGTCCCAAAATCTCTAATTACTTCTTCCGTACTTAATGGATTACCACCTATGTGGTAATTTGTGGGCACCTTGTTTTTCCCAAAGGGGATGACTTTGCACTTTTTAGCATTTAGCTTAAGGCCGTGGCTCTGGCACCAAGCATCCGTCTCTGTGAGACCCTTTTGGAGGATGCTTGTGTCAGCTGGAGATTCGATTATGGCCCCCAGTTTGCAGTCATCTGCGAACTTTGTCAGCCATAATCCCCCCGTGTTAGCCTGAACCTCAGAGAAGTATATACCGAACAAGAGAGGTCCCAGAACTGAGCCCTGTGGGACGCCACTTGTAACTGGATTGGATTCGGACAAGGCACCTGCAATTCTGACCATGTGGGTTCTATCTCTGAGCCAGTTTGCAACCCATCTTGTGATATAGGGGTTGATATTTAAGCTGGTAAGCTTATTTATGATGCCCGAGTGGGGTATTGTGTCGAAGGCTTTTGCGAGGTCCAGGTAGGCTGTGTGGACTACCTTGCCCTCATCTATGGCTTTGGTAACTGTTTCAAAGAAATCAACTAGGTTTAAGAGGCAAGATCTGCCCTTAACAAAGCTAAATTGGGTAGGATCCAGTGTCTGGAGGCTCCCAATGTCTTTGTTTATGAGTTCCATGATAATACGCTCCATAGCTTTACAGACCAGACTATTCAGGCTTATGGGGCGATAGTTTCCGGGGTCCGTTGTGGCACCACCTTTGTAAAGTGGGACCACTGTAGCTGTACGCCATTCTTTGGGTACATATCCTGTAGTAAGGCTAAGTTTGAACAGTGACTTAATGTGAGGGTTCAGTTCTTCTTGGAGCTCATATAAGATGCAGCCTGGGACACCGTCCGGTCACATAGATGCTGTGTTTTTTGCTTTGGAGAGGGCAGCTTTCACCTGTGCATCTGTGATGTCAGGGAGGTTACATTCAGTTGGGATAGGCATTTGCTCCTTTGGAGGGGAAGGGGGGGGGGGAGTTTGCGCTGAATCTGTCTGCCAGGATGTTGGCTATGTCTGTAGGTTTGGTATATTTTGTACCGTTATGCAGCAATTCAGAGCATATCTGGGAGTTTCCGCCCATGTTCCTGACATAACTAAAGAAGGCCTTGTGATTATCTTTAGTGTCTAGGGTAATTTTTCTTTCGAAACTGGCCTTTGATGATTTTATGAGGGATCGAAGTTTCTTGCTAATACTGATCAGAGATGCCTTCCCTTTTTGGGATTTTGCTCTGTCATGTAGTAGCTTCCTCCTTCTGTTGTATAGCTTATTTATGGCTGGGGTCCACCAGACAGGTCTCCTGTTTTTGGAGGAGTGAGTCTTGGTTTTATTTGGGATAGCACGATGCATGCATTCCTGCAGGTGCTCATAGAATGCATTTGTAAAGGATTCTGCGGATTTGGCTGCATTATCCTCTGGCCCAGGGGCTTTGAAAGATTCCACCTCAGTCTTGAGAAGTGCAAAGTTGGCTTTTGAGAAATTCTTTACAGCGACTTCCTTGGCTGGGGGTGGGGACGGGATATGGATGTCCAGGGAAATTTGTTTATGGTCTGATCTTACCATTGAGGGGTTTACCTCTGGTGTGGAACAGAATCCCCATGTTGATGATGACCAGGTCCAATATGTTGTTCCCTCTTGTGGGAGTGGTGACCAGTTGTTCCATTGCATTAGAGTTTATAAATTCAAGGAACCGTTGGGCGAGGGTGTTTGGGCTTGAGTAGTTTTCCCTGTCAATGTTTGGGTAGTTGAAGTCACCCAATAACATAGTGTTTGGAGAGACCTTCATATTCTCCAGTGTTCTCAGGAATGCCAAGTGAGGTTCCTGTAATAGGGAGGGTGTTCGGTAGCAGGCTACAAACCGAAAAGCAGTTTTGCCCACTGTTAGTTGCACATGGATGGTTTCCGATGCTTCGTGCAGTGCCACTAACCTGGAGGTGTAGGTATCTTTGAAGAATATAGATACTCCCCCCTCCTTTTGTGCTTCTGTCCGAGTTTTGGGGCCGAAACACATGGTATGAGTTATAACCTGGTAGTGCTGGGGTGCTCTCAGGAGCCTTGAACCAGGTTTCTGTTACTGCAAAGACATCGATTTTCTCCATACTGAGGAGAGTCTTGAGTGCGTGCATCTTGAGGTTTAGACTTCTGGCACTGAGTAGCATCACCTTTAGTTTTTTTTATCTTTGGGTTGTCTATGGAGGTGGGTTTGTCCTTTGAGCCTTGCCTAAAAAAAGGCACTATGGGGGTGGCAAGAGCCTTGGCCAGTATACGAAAGCCTAAGGGTGACAGGTGCAAGCCGTCCCTAGCGAAGCAACATGGCTTGTCGAGCATGTCATCCCAGGCTGACAGACACTGGATCCCCTTTGAATGACACCAATACTTTAGCCAATTGTTGAAACTGATCATTTTGTCTTTATACTGTGGCATCATTCTTGGTGAGGGCAAGATGCTACTCAAGGTCAGGGTCATACCAGCCTGGGCTACATGGTCAGGGAGCTCCACTATGTCTCTTTTCATGTATTCCAGGGAGGTACATCTCAGGTCATTCACACCAGCATGGACAATGATGGAGTCATACTTGTACTTGCTTTGGAGTGACCCGAGTGCTTGCGTTATGTGGCGGATCCTGGCACCCGACAGGCAGCTTACAGTGACCTTCTCTTTGTTCAGTCTGGTGAGCGGGACGTCAGTGTGCCGGACAATAGAGTCCCCTATAACAAGTATATTTGGTGTGTTGTTTGGCCTTAAGGGCTGTGACTGTGGGGCACACTGATTTTGTGAGATATGTGATTTGTGGGTATTGTTGAGGGGTGGCTGTTGCTTGGATATCTGCTTAGGAGGTCTTTGCTGTTTAGGCAGATTTTTATTTAGAGCCTCCGAGTATGTTTTTGTGTGTTTATGTGTTGGGTATGCAGATGCAATAGGTCTGTGTGAGACTGGATTTGTGGTGTGGGTGGTTACCTTTTCCTCCTGACTGCTAGTCTTGAGTTGAGAGAGCTTTGCCTCCAGTTTGGCTGTGTAACTGCATCTCTCACATGTATTAGAGTTTGTTGGAAGGAGGAGAGGGTTGTCTGTGTACATAAGGCAATTGTAACATTGCCTCAAAATTCCCAGATTCACCAGCTAGACTGGAGAGTAACCTTGAAACTGATCCTTGGACATACCAGATTAGTATAGGTTTACTGATCAGATTAGGGAAGGGAACTGATTTTTCACTTGATCAGGAAGGACCAATCGGGAGTCTAATACTTATGAGAAGTCAAGAGGGTGTAGTGCTTTAGTTAGTTAGTTTTTCCTTATAAGAGCTGAGCAAGTGCATGGCTTTAGAAAGAGAATAGAGTGATTACTTTGAGAGTTTGAACAGTTCTAAGGGGAAAAGTGAAGAGCAGACTTTGTGGAGCCTGGAATAGTTTAAACCTGTTTAGGTGGCGCTGCCAGACGCTGCTCAGTGCACAAAACCGCGCAAAAAGAGAGTTGTAGGGTTTTAAGAGAGAGAGATCAAGGAGTTTAGAATTGACCCAAAATGGCCAATAAAACTACAGCTTCTAGGTAGTAACCACTCCTCCAGGGACAGGCAGGCTGTTCAGTGTTAACCACTCCCACTGGTGAACACAGAGACTTCCCTTTAGCCCAAGCAAGTACTGGCCTTCTAGAAACTTCCAAACAGTTCAGAACAGCAAATCTGTAACTGAACTTTCTTAACTTTCAGAAAGTGGGAAAAAAATTTTTTTTTTTCTTTTTGTTGTAGTTTAAAGGTAGCAGAGATACACACACAGCAAAATAATCACAACAGTACAATAAATGACCCCACATTTGAGTGCTAGGCCAAAATCAGGTAAAATGCAGTTTTTAGAGAAAAAAACGATTTTAAATTAAGTGCAACACAGGAAATGCAATAAACAGGCTCTAGATGTGTTCCAAGTACCGTTACTGTTACAGATATAAACTTTAGCAAGCTGGAAAATGCCAAAAAGTAGGCGGCAAAGCAGTAAAACTTAACAAAAAAATCAGAAGAAAATACTTAAAAATCACAAAAGTGGCTCCTTTTCTTATAGTATAGGGTAAACCTAAGAAACAAACTCACAGGGTGTAACCATAATATCAACAAGTTTTATAATTAAAGAAAAATAATTTTGACCAAAAGTAAGAAAAGTAATTGCCAGAATGTTAGAGCCCTTGTCATGGAAATAAACTCAGAAGCTTAATAAAATCCACAAAAGCCAAGTCTGAGGCTAAAATAGCTATCCAAGCTAAAGTCAATCACAAGGCATTTTTTAGTTATGTTTGTAATTTCAAAAGCACAATGCAGCAATGCGCTGAGCTGATTTTGTACAATGTTACCTACACTGAGGCTGAAGATACACCACACCTACTGGGCCAATAAATTTAGTTCAAACTTTAACCCTCCATCTGTCCCTAAAGATAAACCTGAAACTGTCCTGCCTCCAGCTATCACACAAGACAAGAGTCCTAAAAGTGCTATCAAAAGCTAAAAATACTGCATCGATGAGTATGACAATATTCCTATATGAATCTTAAGTAGTATGAAGCATGATTTAGACTGACCCCTGACCCTGACAACACCGTTCAATTTCAGCTTCCACATACGTTTTGTTCCAAGAGACTAAACAGCAGCTACAGTCATTCTCTTGCATAAAAGGAGGACCTTTCACAGACCCAAACAGTTACCATGGAAAGACTTAGCGCGGAACTAATCAGTCACATCACAGGGAACCTACAAGCACTGGAACAGTCTCATTTTGGATTATTGAAGGGCAAGTCATGCGTACTCATCCTGGTGAATTTTTTGAAAAGGTCACCAAAGCAATGTATGAAGGCAAAATGGTACACATTGTATATCCTGACCTGGCCAAAGATTTTGGCACACTTCTCTACTCGGGCATAGTAGAAAAGCTAGACAGACTGGGAATAAATCCCTGTCACCCGCTGGATTGCCAACTGGCTCACAGATAGAACACAGGAAACCAAAATAGTGGAAGGCACCTCCACAAAGAGGTCAGTCAGAAGTGCAGTCCTCCAGGGTTCTATGCTGACATCTCTCCTGTTTGCCATCTACTTTTCTGAAGTAAAAGCCAATACCAAAGGGCTTTCACAGACTAAGTTTACAGATGACTGCAAGCTAGGTGCAGTCACTAATTCCTGAAATTACTTCGCGATCGTGCAATAAGGTCTGTCTCGCATAAATAACTGGTGTCAAAATCATGGAATGCATTACTGTATTCTTTGGGAAGTCATCTATGCCAGGAAACTACTATGTTAACGATGCACCCCAAGAGGTGACACCGCTGTTTGAGATTTGGAAACTTATGTGGACAGTGACCCAACTTTTTACTACCATGTGTCCATTTTTGTAAGAAATGCTTCTATACTGCACAGCTTATAAACAAAGAGATTGTGTTGAGATTTAGGGATGTCACTGTTACCTTTACTCAGCCCTCATTAGGCCAATCGTTGAATACAATGTCCCCTTTGCCATGTATCTATTCAGACAATTGCAACAACTGGAATGCCCACAGAGATACCTTACTAAAAAGATACAAAGCCTATACAACAACATATCCTACATGGACCAACTCAAAGCATTGTCAGTATAATTGGTACCCTACAGACTGCTAACAGGGGACCTGTAACTGGCATGCAAGGCATCCTCTGACCCAATGCTGATGGATTTACTGCATATCAGCAAGTTAAATGGTATAAAATATACTCAGTCTAGGGATCTAAACCTCTTCTGCAACAGCAACAGAATGGTTTGAAGGACAGGTGTATCTCACAGAAGATACTGCTAATCTGAAAAAGATTCCCCAATCCACATAAAACAAAGTTCATCCCTGTCCATATTCAAGCATAATTTGGATCTATGGCTGGGAAACAGAATATTTACCCCAGGACTGCCCCTATACTAATACTGGACAAAGGCAGCTAAATGTTATCCCATGCACGGATCTCCTCAAATTATTTATGGTATGATCCCAGTTATTCTTATTAAGTATAATATATAATTATTGACCATGGGATGGGGTAAGGCCAATTTCTAACCAAATGGGATAGGTTAGAGCACAAAAAGGGAAATTGGCTAGGCTTAAAATGGCCCAAAAGGGCAGCTAGCCTAGCACTTGCATATGAACCTATGAGAGACTTTTAATTAAAAGAATGTGGTACCATCCAAAAATGGCACAACAAATAACTCTGAATAAAAAAATTGTGGGATGTTTTAAAATAAGGTACACACACACACTGGTATTGTCAGTATACAAGCAAAACAGAACTAAGAAGAGTCAGTCTGTCAGATGAATACATACAGATCTGGTATCCCTAGCTCTGGACTGACTTGGGTAATAAGGGTGGGCATACAATGACAGCTCTCTCTCTCTCCCTCCATAAGGAAGGGATGACAATGTTCACTTTAAGAAGGACAGCTAGTGAAAACCATAGGTAAAATCTGTAAAAGATGGTAATACAGGGGGAATGTCTATGCCTCATTAGTCAACTGGATGCTGGCATCATTGCTCATTCCATTCACTCCTAGGTATGACTGGGGAAGGACTTGTGATGCTGCATAAAGTGGCATGATATCTTCCCCCAGCTTGTATGCACACAGCTCTACCAGTGAATTAAAGCAGCTATGCCTATGTCAACTATCATTCTCAGCCTGGGGCAGCAGTTGAGAAACTAGGGAGTATTAAAGGCTGTAAGTGGAACAAACACAGTTCACAAACTTAAAAACAGAAAGTCAGAAAGCTAGAATATGGAAAACATATTAGCATACCTGTATTTTATCTTGAAGTGCACTGTACACCTGATAAATGGCCCGGATATCCTTCATTACACCGTCCTTATCAAAGAATTCTGCCCTAAAACACATTAAGATCATAAAATATATTTTAAAAAAAGTTTTCATATGGGCTTAAGTTTACAACAAATGGCACTGTACACTGGAAACAGACATAAGGCTCAGTGTGCCTACTCAAAAATTGCCTAGCTTGATCATATGGCTTTTAGCTTACACAGCACTGAGAAGAACAATAAGATACCTAGTGGCATAGACAAGGGAGAATTTTGGCATGTCTGATACAGCAGACTTGCCATTTTATAGTTAACAGCAAGTAAATCCCTGGCATCTACTAGTTAACAGCAAGCAAATTGGAATCTCTTCTATGGAGTCAGCTGTTGAAAACAGTTGTTACTCAGTTTACTGTAACAACTTTGCATTTGTTATTATACCAAGGAGTAGTGTTGCAAACAGTTGAGAAGCAGTATAAGAGCAAACATACGAAAAGTGTACAAAAAACTTCTGAAAAATCTGTATTCAGACTACAGAAGTATCATTTTCTTAACTTATTTACTGTCATGAAACAAATATACAATTACAAATGTGCAGAAATTTACTATAATAGTAGATGTTTGAGTACACTACCGCTACAGCCAGAGGCATCCAGGTTTGGCTGGCTTGACTTTTAGAGCTTAGAACTCTTCACCCCAGGCACACTGAACATCTTTACCTAGGATGTCAGCCTAGAAAGGTGCTAAAGAGCCCTTGCAAATGACAGGAGAGACAAAGATCCAGTTAAAGTAGGTGACAGCAAAGTGAAGATGGCCCCCTCTCTGGGTAGGAAGCAGGAACAGAAGTAAATGGTCTCTGAAGACTGCTACCCTAACTTGAGCAGACCCAAGGCCTTAGAGAAGGGGAGGAAGGAAGGTTTTCATGAAGAGGTATCTTACTCCAGCCCATGATGTCTACAATCCACGGGAGAAGGCAAACCAAAGGGGATAACAGGAGGACTGAAGTATTACAACAATGATACACTCGGACATCTACTATCAAGACCAAAGGGGATAATACGAGGATTGAAGTATTACAACAATGATCTGCTTGAAAATCTAACACAACTGTTAGAAGGTTCCAACACAACTGTACTATGTTCTTTGCTCAATTACTGTTACAGTAATCTTAACTACTGGTATGACTCCCACATCTTCAAGAATGATAAGAAGTGGAATCACTGAGGAATGATAAAAAGTGGAATCACTGCAGTGGCTGGGTTGCAGCTTGCCTTTAAAGAACTGCAGTAGCAAAACCAGTATTAGCTGTACAGTCAAAGTCTAAACTAACATTTAGAAAAAGTGTGAAAAGATGTCTAAGTGGTTGCTTCCAGAATGTCTTGCGTATGAACCCCCTTAAGAAAGGGCATAGTTGTGTCTGTACCCACGGTACTAAGCACCTTGACTATGCCTACCAGGCATTTAACTTGGGATAGATAGCAAAACTGTACACACTGTGCTGGCCATTTATATACAAGTCCATTTCCACAAAGGCTGTTCCTCCTCTTTCTTTGCTGCAAATAAGATAAACTGACTACATTTTCTAGTGTCTTTTGTCTTGTTTAAATCAGTATCTTAATTGTCTAGTATCTTAATTGTCTGTGACTGTCTAAGGAATACAAAATTCTCATATTTTTAGAGTATGTGAAACTTAACTAAACAGTCTGGTTCGAGGAGAACTCTCTTACTATTTTGGGGAAGGACAAATTTGCTTCCACACTCACACTATCCCTATGGAAGCCAGAAAGGGATCCTTCCACGTTAAAGCTTGAAATTCTGATACTCTCCCAGCCCAAATGATGGCTACAAGCAGAACCGTTTTTCACCTCAAGAATGTTATCTGAGCTGTGGCTGCTGGCTCAAAGGGAGCTTGGGTAAACTTCTCCAGGACACAGTTTAGAACCCAGGGAGAAACAATTATTTTCCATGGTGGTCTTAAATTTAGTACCTTTTTAAGGAATTGTTTCACTGGTCTGAGGTTGGACAAAAGGTAGATTCACAGGTAATTAAGGCTGAATTGGCAATACAGATTAGCTTTATTAGTACTATAAGCCAAATCTATTCTAAAAAGCTCAGAGAGGTAGTGAAGGCTTGGGGTGGATTCTATCTTCTCGCCTGGAACCAGATGGAAGACTTCTATTTGGATAAATTACATTTCTCAGAAACAGGTTTTCTAGTCTACTTGTTAATATGTAGCAAGTCTCAGTATACTGATACCCAATAGGCAATCAAATCAGATAATCAAAACCATGAGCCACAGAGTCTCCAGGCTGAAGTGTGTGTGTTTGCAGGTCAAGCATTATAGGCTGTATGTGATGTTTCCCCTAAAGATTTCCCTTACGAAAGACAACCAATACTTCCTGGGCCAAAAGTCTGCAATCAATAACATTTCTGGCTTATCCTATTTTCAGTCTTTGGATAACCACTAGGGGGCAAAGGGACTGAAGGAAAGGTATACAAGAACAGATCTGTCCCAATTATGAGAAATGTATCTTTGCTTGCTTAAGCCTCATTGTATGGTGCACTTGAGTAGAATTTCTTCAGCTGTCTTGAGTTGTAAACAGGTCTATCTGAGGAGTACCCAGGGATCCCTTACTACTGGATTGACTCTTGGGGGTGTTTTACTGATGGAGTAATTAACTGGGTTTATAGTTTCCCAAAGGGCATTACTATGCATATTTTGGCAGAAATTTTACCTTGGGACTGCCCCCTGCACCACTAATGGACAGATGCAGCTCCTAAATGCTTTATCCCATGCATGGGTCCCCCCAAATTATCTATGGTATGATCCCAGTTATTCCTATTAGGGTTAATATATAATTATCAACCATGGGATGGGGTAAGGCCAATCTATAATCAAATGGGATAAGTTATTTGGCACCATTCATTTGCCTGTATTAAACTCTCTTGCACGATGTTGATGTCTTGGAGGACTCTAACAGTTCTCACTTTACAGTCATCTGTGAACTTGGTGGTCCAGAGGCCACAAACATTAGCCTTGACCTCTGAGAAGTAGATGCCAAACAGGAGCAGGTTCAGCACAGCACCCTGGGGGTAACTCCACTGGTGACCATTCTGTTGGTGGAGGTGGTTTCACTTATCCTGACTTCTTGAGTACAGTCTGTGAGCCAGGTGGCAATCCAGCGAGTTATGTAGGGATTCATGTCTAGCTCAGAGAGCTTGTCAACAATGCTTGACTGTGGTAATGTATTGAATGCTTTAGCTAGGACAAGATGTGCGGCATGCACTGTTTTACTCTCACCCATTGCCTTGGTGACCCTCTCAAACAAGTCTACTAGATTAAGCAGACATATCCTTCCCTTAACCAAGCCCAATTGGGATGGGTTCAGTGTCTGTAGGTTGCCAATGCCCTTGTTTATCATTTTAATGACAATTTGATCCATGGCTTTGCATATTAGGCTGCTAGACTGATGGGTCTGTAGTTCACTTGGTCAGTTGATGGTCCACCCTTGTGGAGGGGAATGATTGTTACAGTCCTCCATTCACTTGGAAGGTAGTCTGTTTCAAGGCTGTAGTTGAAGAGTGCATGAAGTGGTTCTGACAGGTCATGTTTTAGTATGTTCAGGAGGCGGCCAGGGATGTTGTGACCCAAGATGGCGGTGTTATTGGCTTTAGTGAGTACTACTAGCACCTGGCCCCTGATAATAGTTGGGGTAGTACGTTGGAGGGGATTTCACCTGAAGGAGCTGGGGAGGAGTGGGGGTGAAGCTTGAGCTGAATGCATCAACCAGTAGACTTGCTATATCACCCTGAACAGTGAAAGTGGTACCATTCTCCAACCAGTCCAGCACACTGCTGTGTGTAACCTTTAAGGTTCTTGGCAAAGTTGAAGATTGTCCTTATCCTGCACGGCTATCTTGACATTGTAGCTGGCCTGCTGGACTTGATCTCTCAGTTTCCTGTTTAACTGTATGAGAGCGCACTTGTCTTTAAGGGAGTTGCTCTTCCTGTTTTTGGTAATGAGTGGTATTCTTTTATTATATACCCAGTTTAGGTGAGGATTCCACCAGTTGGGTTTGGTTTTAGTGTTTGTTTTGGGTTTACTTCTGGAAGGTACAACAGCCTCTATGCAGCCTTTCACATGTTTATACAGTGACTCTGTGAATAGTGCTGTACATGTATCTGTGGTCTTGGGGTTAAGGTGAGCCCTGAATTTTGACAAAGTGTCAGTAGTATGTATTTTGCCTTAGAATAGTTCCTAACTGTTACTGGGTTAGCTGGGTTTTCCTGGTTGATTTTTACTTCAAAGGAAACAGCTTTGTGATCCAACATCACTATGTTCGACCCTCTGGTTGGAGTATGCACTATCTGTTCTAGGGTGTTTGTGTTAATAAAGTCCCAGTCTATACAGGGGTAGTTACAGTCAGCCATGAACAGGGTGTTTGGTTTTGATGGTGAGGGCCTCTAGTAGGTTTAGGTAAGAGTTGTGAGACTCTAGGGGCATAGAAGACAACCTGCAGCTAGCCATGATACGGTAACGGACTACCTATGGTAACCTGCATGTGGATGTGCTCCATATCATCATCCTGTATAACCAACCTGGAGCTATGTTTGTGTTAACATAAACTGAGACACCTCCACCTTTGGCCCAAGTCTATGCTGCTGTTGGTCTAAGTATACAGAAGACTATGTGACCTTGCACTGCCGAAGTATTTTTTGGCAGCTTTAAACTAAAGTCTCAGTTAAGGAACAGATGTCTACATTCTTCAGAGTGAGGAACTTGAAGGATGTGGAGTTTTTTGTTTAGGCTCCTTCCAACAGGCTGCTTGGAGACTTTTTCACTGTGTTGATAGTTTTGTCTTTTTGGCATTGCCTAAAAAGTCTCCAAGGGAGTGGAAAAAATTCTATCCAATATCCAAAGGCCAAGGGGGAACAACTGCACCCCATCCTTAGTAAAACAATGTGGTCTGTTGACCACATTCTCCCAGGCTGACTGACACTGGATCCCCCTGGAGTGACACCAGAAACTAAACCAATTATTACAATTAGTCATTTTATATTCATACTGTGGCATCAACCTTAGTGAAGGTAAACTACTGCTTAATGCAAGGTGCACATCTACTATAACGCATGTTCTGAGAGATCCATTAAGTCTCTTCATACAGTCCAGTGAGGTACATCTCCCATATGCACTAAGACAGAATCACATTGCTACCTGGGGTGCAGTGATTTCAGAGTATATGTGATATTGTGGATCCTGGCTCCAGATAGGCAACTAAAATATCTTCTCCTTGTTTAACCTGGTGAGTGGGACATCTGTGTGTCACACAATGGAGTCCCCAGTGTCAAGAGTATTAGGTAAAGTATATGTTTGCTTAACAGGCTTTGCTCTTGGGGGACCATTGGGTATAGGCTATTGTGAGATGTTTGATGTTGGTCTTGGTGTGTGTGTTTTAGGGATTTCTGAGGAGTAGCGTTGCTGTTATGTGACTCTGGAGGTCTTTGAGATTTGGACAGGTTTCTTTTAAGTTCCTCAAAATAAGAATCTGTGTGTGTGGTGAGTGGTGTGTGTGGTGTGTATATCCCTGACAACTCATCGATATGCAAGATTTTTATCTCCACATCTCTCTCATACCATGTTATTTTTCTTTAATAATTAACTGGTTGTCTGAGGACATGAGACAATTGCTGCATTGCCTTAGGATGACCAAACCCTACCAAGCTGGCCACAGAGACATTTTGAAATTGCATATCCATGTTGTCTGGTTCAGTAATGGAGGGGGGACACTATTCAGGATTAAGGGGTTTTAACAGTGGCCACTTAGGGCAGTTTTTGCGGTTAAGCACAATATGTTATATAGTGCTAGGATATGGTAGTGCTATTCCATGTTCAAGCTAGCAGCTCTAAGCCATACAGTTTAACAGGTTTCAGACCTAATCCTAACTTTTTAGGGAAATTTTATTGTCTAGTCATTTGCTTCTATACAAGGCACTGCTAACAGTACAAACTTACCTGATTTACAGCAGTAAAAACAAGCTTGAAAACGGACGCCTATGCCCTCTAGCATATGAACAACTGGATCTACTTTAGTAGATCAAACTTTTACTAGTTCGAACCACATATGGCAGAGACCATATGTTCGAACTCGTAAAAGTTTGAACACTGATGTAAAACCACATAAAACCAAATAACACAAAACTAAATGTTTATAGCAGGGGGGCTCTGCCCCCCTGTGCCTCCCACACACCCCTTACTTAAATATACCAACTCCAAGATCTCACTACATTGCGGAAATGGGAAATCTTCCCTTTCTGCTCTGTATGGAGATCTCCATTCGGTCAGATCAGACTTTTACAAGTTCGAACATATGGTCTCGGCCATATGTGGTTCGAACTTATAAACGTTCGATCTACTGAAGAGGACCTGAACAACCACATGTCGAGCTCTGCAGACGGTTTCCCAACTCACAGACATCAGGTAAACACCTTCTTCCGCAAGGTGGGTGATCCTCCAAATTCTAAATGAAAAAGCACAGCAAAAGCAGCTCTCAAGTGCAAATGAAACAAGTACAAACACTAAGTCACCGGTTAAGTTTCCCTTCTGCAAGGGATTCTGAAGGCAAACAATAACTAGGAAAGCCAATAAACAGAGAAATTTATATTTTTTTCCACAAAATTAAACAAATGCCTAAGAAATGCTCAAAAAACAGTTGTAATCACTTATAAAGTTAAGTACAAGTGCAGTAATTTCTTATCTTAGCTTGGATGGCTCTGGATTCAGTTGAAACACTTGAAAAGTGTTGCAGAATTCTCTAAGTGAACACAGAGCCTTGCAAACTTGTCAGACTTATTTTTACACCAATATGTTCATTAATTTCCAAAGCATTGTATATTCCTTGCACTTTGAGGTCCTGTGTGTTTGCCCTCGAGACACAGTGTAGAATATCCATAGGTCTTTACTACGCTAATGACCACAAGGGCCTTTTTAAGCCTAGCCATGCCTCCCAAATGTCTGACAAGTTCCGATACCCTTGAGAAGTGTAAGCATGGGCCTGGGAGATGAACCAATTACAGGTTACCTGTGCCCATTAGAGACATAGGTGCCAAACCAGGAATGAATTTCTAGTTTCCCATCCAATTGTCCAAGTTGCACTTGAATTGTGTTAGGGAGGAATTATGCTTCACATGGATGGGGAGCCTGATCTATAGATGAGGTAGGCTCTGGGATACATACCTATCTCTCCAGCAGGTCCTATTTATATCACAGGCAAGGTTTAAGTCATTAGAACAAGTCATTCTTGTGCTGTTTATTTTTTGGATATGCAGGAGGTCCAGAGTGGGGTCTGACAATGCCCTGTATACCAGGTATAGATCTCCTCTCAAAAGCCTGTAGGAGACAGAATACAGGGATATGGCCTTGAGGCAGTCTGCATAGGACATATTACTTGCGCCCTGTATTCTTTTAGTGAGGAACCTCTGTGGATATTCCAGTTGTTGGATATGCCTTGGTTAAGTACATACCAAAGGGGCACTGTACTCAATGATAGGTCTGATGAATGCTGAATACAGTGGAACAATGACTTCCTTGGACTTAGATGCCATACCTTTGTTTATATCTTGTGCAACATAGAAGGATTTCCTCTGCAGGAGACAGAATACAGGGATAGGGCCTTGAGGTGGCCTGCATAGGACATATTACTTACTCCCTGTATTCTTTTAGTGAGGAACCTCTGTGGATGATCCAGAGTAAGGACCTTATTTGGGGGAATCATACATAAAAGGGACCATGCATATTCAGGCTGTCCTGACTGGTGCAGAACTGCACCTTCCTGGAAACACACTGAATGGACACGGGTTCAAGTGGACATCAACTTTTGCAGTGAAGGGGGTCCGACTCCACTCTGACCTTTGGTACTGCTAGATTCTCCTCATATGTAAATGTCTTGCGGAATTATCAGTATGGTGGAAGACATGTACCTTACAACCCTAAGGCACTTAATGACATTAATATGTATTTTTCTGTCCTGCTAGCTGTAGGAAGATTTTTTTTCTGTAAACTTTCCATGTTGTCTAGGGGGAAGGAATGCCCTTTGAAGTTTGGCATCTAACAGGAAGCCTGGAAACACCACTCTCTTTGAGGTATGATGCTGGACTTCTGGGAAGCTGATGGTGAACTCCAGGCTCTACAGGTTCATAGGAAAGTACTAGGCTAGCTGCCTTTGTCAGCCATTTAAAACCTAACCAGTTTCCATTTTTGTGCTCAAATTAACCTATCCCACTTGGTTAGAGATTGGCCTCACACATCCCATAGTCAACAATGATACATTACCCCTAATGAGAATAACTGGGATCACACCATAGATAACTTGAGAGGATCCATGCATGGGATAAAGGCATTAAGGAGCTGCCCATGTCTATTAGTAGTACAGGGAGCAGTCCTGGGGTACATTTTCTGTTTTCTGTCCATAGATCCAAGTTACGTTTGAATATGGATGGGGATGAAACTTTGTTTTATGTGGATGGGGAGTCTGTTCCATGGCAGTAGTATCTTCTGTGAGATATACCTGTCCCTCCAAACTGGTTTGTTGATGTTTACTAATTACAAGAGCACTAGAGGAGAAAGGCAACACAGTCCTTGCTGGAAAATGGATTTTATTGCCACAAAACGACTGGAACACAAAAGCAAATCCAGGACAGTCCCAAAGCACAAACGCTATGTCTCCACACCTGCGTTTTCGTTTAAGACACTTCTTCAGATGCAATACAGTTCATCCACTCCATCCTTGCCGAAGACATGTTTTTAGTTATATGAATCTCACAAGGTACAGTAAGTTACCATCTAACTTACAAAAACAGACCACGGTTTGTTGATGTTGCAGAAGAGGTTTAAATCCCTAGAGTGAGTATTTCTGATGACATCTGACATGATGTGCAGTAAATCCATCAGTACTGGGTCAGAGGGTGCCTTGTATACCAGACACGGGTCACCTCTTAGCAGTCTGTAGGATACTGAGTATAGTGATATGGCTTTGAGTCTGTCCATGTAGGACATGTTGCTTACTCCTTGTATCTCTCTGGGAGTTCCAGTTGTTGCATGTGTCTGGACAGATACATGCCAAAGGGGAAATTATTTTAGATGACTGGCCTAACGAGAGCTGAGAAAAGGAGAAGGACATCCCCAGATCTAGACACAATCCCTTTGTAAGCTGTGCAATACAAAAGGACTTTCTTATAACAATGGACACATGTTGGTCAAAATTTAGGTCACTGCCACATAAGTTCCCAAATCCCGAATAACTGTAGCAGGTTTATGACATGGGAAAGGGCCCTGTTCGCCTCCACCTGTGAAGAAGCCTGGATGAGGCAGTCTTTCATGTGAGAGAAGATGTGGATGCCCTTGGGTTCTGCAAATCCAATAACCGGTGCCAGGCACTTGGTAAATTCCCTGGGAGTAGTAGGCAAACCAAAAAAGATAATGTAAATTGATAACACCAACCCCTTGCATGAAATCTAAGAAAGCACCCATGGTCCAAGTTGAAGTAAATATGAAGATACTCATCCTTTAAATCATTGGTGCTCATCCAGGCTTGTGGGAACAGGAGCAATGGTAGGGCCAGAATTGTCAGCATCTTAAATGTTGGCACTTCTAGATAAATGTTTGGCTTTGTGAGGTCTAGAATGGGTTTCCAACAGCCCTCCTTTCTGGGAACCAAGCACATTCTGGAATAAAACTTATTGATCCAATTCACAGGAGGGACTGGCTCTGTCTACTAGTTTCATATATATTTTTTTTTTTTTTTAGAAACATGGACTGGATTAGGTGCTTTTAGAACTGGATCCCTGTCATGGTGGATGTTTCTGTCCACTGAATTCTGTATCACTCTAACTATATGAGGTACCCATACATCCTTTATCAGACTCCCAAACTGGACATCATTATGTCAATCTTCCTGAGATCTTGCTGGATTGGGGGTTTGGGGGGTGGTTAAAAATGAAAATGTACATTGTTTTGTTTCAAGAATATTTTTATTCAAATGAAAAGTCTGGAAAAATGCAAAATGGGTCCAAACAGAGACTGATTAGGGCAATGGCAGCGTTTGCATTTCCTGAGAGAATAATGGGATTAATTAAGAAAATATATAGAGTCAGGGCAAGAATCAAGGTGGGAGTGTTCCTCTCAGACAAACTGTGTTTGAACAGGAGTACCAGGCAGGAGTGTTCTCTTTCCCCTTTATTATTTGCCTTATACTAACAGCCACTGGCAAATAAAATAATGTATGCACCAAGTAAAGCGTACAACTGGTAAGGTACTCAAGAAAAATTTGCCTTACTTGCAGATAATATTATTGTGTGGTTGATACATATAGAAAGAGATATTTCTGTCCACTGGAACACTTTTAGACAGTTTAATTTTTTTCTCTAAATAAAATAATTGTAACTAAAACGAAGGCTACAGCCATAAACCATGTTCCAACAAATTAATTGGCTCAGCAATGCGCATATCTGTAGGGTCAAGATAAGGTGAAGTATTGACATGTTAGGATTAAAAATGATTCTGTTATGACAGACTTTCCAGATGTCTGCACACTGAACAGCAGCTTAACTTTAGTTCTCCCATTGTCAGAACAGCAAATGAAAAAGAAGGGACACTGAAATTGTCAGTTTGGGTAAAATTCAGTTATTGGCTAGTAAGTTCATTAGCTGGATGACTGCAAGGAAGAAATTTGCAGAACTTGAAAGAAAATCAACCAGTATAGGTGAAAAGAAGACAATGGCTGGGAAGAATCCTGCAGCTGCATAACAACAAACAGTTGAAACTTTTGCTTCAGCTTTGGTACGAGAGATGGCTTTCAGGAACATATCAAGTCTAAAAATAAAAGCAGCTTCAACTATCTAGTCAGATGAACTGATACAATTGCCAAACTCAGAGGGTGAAATAAAGAAAAGCCTGGCAGAGTATGAGTTAAGATTTGTTTCAATAATGGCAGAGTTAGAAGACAGATTGCATATGAAAACCTTGAGATTTTCTGCTGTATTACAGAAACATTAAGTAACAGACTGGATTAAAACTTTATGAAAGCACAGATTAAGCAATTGGACTACTGTTCCACTGCAGGATTTTTTAACTGAAAGGGCACATATATTAGTAAAGATGCAATCATAATAGAAGAAAGAGTTGAGTGTGGCAGAAAGGAAAAGTATTAAAAACTGGAGACAGCAGAGATTTTGAGAAGATGATAATTCCTTGTAAAACAATCAGAAGAGAAGCAAATTTATCCCAGGCAATCTGGGAATGCCAAGAGGCAGGTGTGAAAGTTGAGGTGCTGTAGCTAGCTGCCTTCAGATTTTTTTTCCTGGAGGATCAAATATATTTCTGGATGCAGAAAATGCAAAGGGAACTCCTATTCTCATTCTTCTGAAATAAAGCTCAGTGAAACCTTTTTCATTGTTTCAAAGGAAATATAGAGGGGGAAAAGCACAGGAATTGAAAAGAAGAATCAGGAATACCTTGGACTTGAACCAGAGTCTGGTTCTGGGAGAGGGAGATGATCAGGGAGAAGGCCAGCAACACTGACACTAGTGAAAAACGGGAGACTATAAAAATCAATCGTGAAATATGGCTTTGCAAGGAAAAATGGTTGGGAAATACTGGAATTTTGATGACTTTGTTAAACTTCTGGCTATACTTTAATGACAAAGTGGGTATATGCTTTAATGTTTAGAAGGCCACTAAAGGGGAAAAACAATTTTTGTTCTTAGTATTTGTGTAAAACATTTCAGGATGTAAGCTGCTTTGCTATACTGCAAAGCAGTTTTGTACGGCGTGCACTTAGGAGTACTTTAAATGTGGGGAGGGGAGTCTTTTCAGAGATTACTGTACATGTTAAAAATTAAAGGTGTAAAAGTACTTTTTCTTAGTTGTAAAATACTAGGCTTTACACTATAACAAGATAAGAGAGGCTATTCAGACGCAAGTTTAAGCTAATGTAATGCTGTGATTGTGGGTTGCTGGGGAAGGGGTAAAGTGTAAAATGCACTGTTTATATTATATGTAGAATTAAAATAATGTCCTTTGTCTTTATAAGACTGGATGTCTAAATTAATGTTCTTGGCTATAAACAAGTTTTCTGAAAGAAAATAGGCTTAAAAAAATAAGAGGAATAAAAATGTGAAGTTTCTTTAATCTACAAATATATTACCATGATTTTTTTCCATTAGCAAATGCTCTTAGTGGGAGACATGAAGTCTGCAGCTGACAGCAGATGGCTAAGGGAATTCCATACATTATTTTCGGAGTGAAATTTATAAAAAGATTCCTTCCTGCAGCTGCAAAGTTGAGGACTGTTTTTTTTCCCCTCATTGTGAATACGTTTAGAGGGAGTCTAGCTGTCTGTAGGCACACACAATTTATGTTTAGAGTTCTTTGCTGAGGGAAATGGAAAACTTAAAAGTACAATGGCAAGCAGTTCTGTGACAAACTGAAATTATAAAAAATGAGTAAGAAATAGAAGCCTCCCCAGAAGCCTTAATACTTTAATGCATTTAATACAACAGTATACAACTTTGGTTTTAAGGTAGCTAAGGCACTTTTAATTAGGGATAAAAGTTAATAAGGGGAATCTCAACTAAAAGGAAGAGAAGCAAATGCAGAGTGCTAAAGAGAAGATTAGGGAGTATTTGGATAATATGCAAAAGTTTATAAAAATTGCTGCAATGCAACTATTTTTTTATATAACCTCCAGAGTACAAAAACGTTTGGCACAATGACTTAGGCAACAGAAAATAGAAAGGTCTGTCACCAAACTTAGAGGGCTTAGGATAAGAAAAATAACCAGAGATCCTACAGAGGTAGTACATATATTTCTGAAACTTTATGAACATTTGTAAAAAAAAAAAAAAAAAAAAGTAGAGGAATGATGAAAATAAGAAAGACAAGAAATGGAAATATTTATGGAAGATTTAATTATGCCAAGGTTAGAGGAAAATGAGACTCAACTAATCCTTAAGACAGAAGGAGATGAAATATAAAATGGTGATGTATAATCAATCTGCAGGGAAGTCTCCAGGAGCAGATGGAATTCCCGTGGAAGTTTGAAAGTTAGGAGAGAAGAGCAGTGATAAAAATCTGAAAGATTTAGTTTAATAATGAGTTAAAAGCAGGGGAAGCACCAGCATCTTGGAATAAAGCTGTGGTGGCTGATAATACATGGAGAAGAGGAATGAGGTTTAAAAGAAGGCAGAATTTGAATGAGCTATGTAATGTTTGACTGACAGTGACTGGTTAGATTACAAGTGATGTACAATGTTTGCAAGTAAAATTATGTCAATATGGTTTGTTTTTGTTTATATAAATATATTATTGCCTATACCATAAGTGATAATTAAATAAAAGATGTTTATTTTTTAATAAAAGCTGTGTGGCTACATTACCCAAAGATAATAAAGATCCATCAGACTCAGCCTTACATAGACCCACTTCCATTTTAAACTATGATTACAAACTGTTTATGTCTGTACTAGTTAAAAGAATGGAAAATGTGTTGCCAAAATTGATAGAAATAAATCAATGTGATTTTGTGGTGGGAAGGCAAATATTTGACATCAACAGAGCAATGATGATCCAGAGGGAAGCAGACTGTAATAAAATACCACTTCTGTTGGTGAGCTTTTATGCAGACAAAGCACTCAACAGAGTAAGCTGGAATGTTAAGAATAGGGTAATGGAAGCATTTGCATTCCCCGATACACAATAAGGTTAATTAGGAGGATATATAAAGAACTGAAGTGTGAGGGGTCCTCCCTGATAAATTGTGTTTGAACAGAGGAGCCAGGCATGAGTGTCCTTTTATCCTTTGTTATTCGCTTTATATTTAGAGCCAGCGGCAAAGAATATAAGGAACCCAGAAGCTCAATCATATAATCAGTATGGTAATCAAGAAAAATTGGCTTTACTTGCAGCACATGCTCTTTTGTAATTGATAAATCCAGAAAAGCACATTTTGGTGTTTTTGAACATTTTTAGACAGTTTCAAGTCTTTTCAGAATATAAAATGAATGGAGATAAAACAAGCTATAGCCATAAATGATGTACCCACACACAAATTGGTTCAGCAATACCCACTTTTATGGGGACACAATAAGATGAGGTGTTTAGCTTCTGTTACAGTAGCTATGGATATAGGAGGCAGGGGGGACTAAATAAAATTTAAAACAAAAACTGAGAAACTGGATGTTCTCATTTATGGACATGGATAGCAAAATGCAAGCAGTGAAAATATTTTAGTCCTTTTAGTTTTATACACAAGTCAGGTATGTTTTTTAATCAACCAGAGGAGAACAAGGTGTTTTAGGATTACTTGATGTGAATGGATATTTTACAGCTACACAATTAAAACTTGTATCCATATCACAAGCAGAAGATGGTAATTCAAAGTGGAAAGTGATGCTTATGAAGAAAGGGGGGATAGTTAAAGAAGTCAGTAGACGACAGGGATTTCTGATGCAGAACCTTAAACAGAGTAACAACATCCATACAGATTATTATATTTGTATACTTGCAGAAAGTATTTTAAGAACCAAGCCAACATGAGGATGGAGAAAGGAGTTTTTTTCCAGTAGGGATGACTGCAAGTAGGGTTAGGCAAATAAGCAAGAAGGGCTGAAATTTACTGGAGAAAAATGGCAAAAGAACTAAGGTATTGGAAGCAAATAACTATACAGAGGGAAAGATAAGACTTTGATGAGGCAAGAAAGTAGTTTGGAATGCAGATTAGAGACAGCCTTCTCTATCAGGGACTGGAAATAGAGTATAGGCAAACAGAAAGGGATGGGGGAGTTCTAAGTGAAAGACCTGCTCTGGTAAAGTTTTTACTCAAATGTAGAACAGAAGCTGCTGTTAAAAAAAGTAATAATGAGTAGGGCATATAAAACACTGCATGACAACTATAAGAATCAATCATAGTAGCTTAAAAAGAATGGAAAGAGACTGGAAAAGCAATTTGGTGAGCCTTGATGCAGAAAAAGTATTCAACACAGTAAGCTATGATTTTATGAGTATGACATATGTAAAGCTCCCACGTATGCAAAAAAGTCCAGAAGGTTTAGGTTTTATGCATGAAAGTGTTTGTATAGTTTATATATATATATATATATATATATATATATATATATATATATATATATATATTTATATATATATATCTCCCAAGTAAACTTCAAAGATTTTTCTCTTTAGTAAAGAGCAAATGTTGAAGGTGTGATGGTTAAGAAAGAGGTAATCAGGAACACATTTCTTGGGAATGTAATGAGTTTTCAGATTGTAAAAATTCCCTACAGAACTCTGCCAGAAATTCCAGGGAATGAAACAGCTGTAACTAAGGAAATTATTCTTTTAACCTGGGACACAGAATCAGAATTGCTTAGACATAGTAAGGCCTTACCAAGTTTAATTCTACTAGCTGCAAAAAAAAAAAAAATACTAGAATAAAGAAATAAAACTTTAAACCAACTGTATCTGAAGTATTGAATGCTATAAAAGAGATAAAAAAAACTGGAATGAGAAGGAGCAAATTACATATAAATAAATGGAATTTGTGGGAAGAACAGTTGAAGAATAATGTGCAGGAGGAGAAGTGGGGTTTAAGGGAAGGCACAAATAGTAGTGGACTGAATTAATAGTTGTTATAAAGGAAGAAAACATATGTAATGTATAATGATTGTAAACAAAAATGTTAATATAATTTTTTTCTATTAATGTACATGCGCCAGTGTCTTAAGTGATTAAAAGAAAGGGATTCTATTATGATATGTAAGGATATGCGAGAAGAGAATAAATTAAAAAAATAAATAAAAGATAATACAAAAAATTGTGAAGTTGGAAGCTTTTGACTATGGTTAGCAAGTTACAAGCTGTGAAAATGTTCTAACCCTTTAATAGAAAATATTCCTGACCTATATATAGTATCAACCAGAAGAGAAGCTGAGGACCATAATTAATAAATTTAAGGAATTTATTTGGGAGGTAAAAAGGGCAACAGTTAAGTGGGATACGTTCTTTCTCCCCACAGACCAAAGTGGTTTAAGATTAACAGATCTGAAGCAATTCTTTGGAGTTGCAGTTAAGGCTCAATACAAGCAGAAGACTACAAAGTAGGGAAAATGATCTTGAAGCTGGGGGGTGGGTAAGAAAGTAGGATTTTGGAAGCAGGCCATTAAGGAGAACACCAAAAGTCATATACAATATTACATTTACAAAGTAGCACAAAGTATTTTGAGAAGTAAGCCAACAAAAGAATGGAGAAAAGGAGATTTTATTAACAGGGATGACTTAAGTACAGGCAGAGAATAAAAGCAAGATTGACCTGGAATTTATTGCAGAAAATTAATTTTGGAACCAAAGTTTTGTTTGGAACGAAAGTATTCCTAACAAATAACTAAGAAGTAAAATCAGTCAGAGTAAGATGAGTCCAAACAAAAGTTTGAACTTTAGGTTGGAGTCTGCCTTCTCTACCAGGGACTGATAAAAGCTTAGGCAAAGAGAAAGGGATATGGGAGTACCTGTTTAGCTGCCAAGTTAAGATTTTTGCATAGAATTGTTTGCATTGATATTTTTTATATGGCAAGTAGACTTCAGATATTTTTTCCACAATTAGACTGCAATTGTTTGAAGTGTGATGGGAAAGAAAGGGATACGAAGAAACATGTTTTTTTGGGAATGTAATGAGTTGGTACATTTTAAAAATGTAGTAGAAAGGACCAGCACTAAGGTAAACCTTCACTGAGACAACCCAAAAATTCCAAATAGAAGCAAAAATCCAGTGAAAGTAAACACCTGACACGTAGAAATAAAATCCAAACTGACTTTAATGAATTGAAGTCACAAAGCTTTCAGACTTGCGTCCTTCTTCAGTGTGTAAAGAAAGACATTTTTCAGCCTCATTTAAATACTGTCAGTATAAAATCAGATGACAGCTCATTAAACTAGAAATTTCTTCTTAAAGTTATAGCCTTAAAAATCGAGCATCAATGTATAGCATAAAGAACACATAACATAACATAACAAAAAATACAAAATACACGAGATAAAAAAAAATCTAAAAATTCATTTTAGCTATATTCTTATAACCATTTGTTTCTTTTTCAATACTGGGTTAAGACTTATATTAACATTAACTCCAGGTTTAACATCTGCCTGAAGTAGTGTTATCCATTCAAACTCGCTCATCTCTACAGCATTACTAATATCACCATCGCTAATCTTTGGACATATAACATTCATAACAGAATTTAAATCTATGCTTAGAGCCAGCATCCTCAAGTTGTTTTGCTAGTACATTTGTGTTCACCTTCCTCCTGATGTCTGATTTATGCTCCATAATTCTATCCTTCAACCTACGTGTGGACTTACCTATATAAAATGCAGCACATTCTAGACAGGTAGCAAGGTAGATAATGTTGCTAGTATTGCATGTAGCAGATGCTTTAAAGACATTTTTTCCTGGTTAGGGGATGTATAAATTCATGACCAGACAGTATATCAGAACAGCATGAGCAGTTATGGCATGGAAATATCTACTCTATGAACTGATCTATTCTCTTTCAATTGTAAGTCTTTACTTTTCTTCAAACTATTACAGTTTCTATACGAAAAATTAGGTTTGTCACTAATAATATTCCAAATCTCTGGTACTAAGGACAGTAGACTCCAGTTTCTAGAAATAATATTAACATCTCTTGTCCTCCTATTATACATTATCAGATAGTGCAAATGCTCATATTTTCCTAGTAATATTACTGTTTTGAGCAGAGCTATTATCAGAGAAGTAGGGTTTAGATATACTGTCTCTTATTCAAAATTTCTATTTTCAGATCTTCCAAATGGTCAGCATGATAATCCCTCTCCTTAAAGTCAGAGATCATCTCATCCATTTGTTGTTCACATCTCTCTTTACTAGTATTTAATCTACTGACCTGGGATAGCTGACTATTTAATACACCCTTAAACACATGGTCAGCATGCATACTAGTCCTGTGTGTGTACTTACTTGCATGCACTTCCTTTTTATAAACAGACATAGTAATGACATTTTCTTCCCCCTCTGTTCTAATATCCAAGTATTTCATTGCATTTTCAGAATGAGAAATAGCAAACTCAAAAAAGTTAGTACTATTGTTAAGATAGTAAACAAAAATGTAAAGTTTTCCTATGTCCTCTTTCCAAATTAAAAAAAATGTCATCTACAAAATGCTTATAAAACAAAATGTTATCTATACAAATTGCGATGGACCTATGTAGATGAATTGCTCTTCCCATTGCCCAGTTATGATATTTAGCCACGGGAGTACCCAAAGCTACTACTCCTTGCTGATGAAAAATATCATTCTGAAACATTAATATGCCGTTGCTCAAAACCAAGTCTAACAGCTCACAGCCAGTTTCAGTTTCCCTTCCTGACATCTTTCCACGTATGCATAAAAACTGCCGTACACTATCAATGCATAACTGTGAAAAGCAATTTTATATCCACTGTAACAAAGATATAAACTCAAGTCACAGTTTACTGTATACCATTCATAAAGGTAGTGTAAAAAAATCATTAGTGACCTTGATGTAAATGTTTAATTTAGGGAGAATCTTACTTAAAACATGCTGGAGGTACATTGAGATTAGCTCAGTGACCCATCCATCTCCAGATACAATCGGCCTCATAGGAGTATTTAAATTAGGCTGAAAAATGTTTTTCTTTACACACTGAAGGACGCAAGTCTGAAAGCTTTGTGACATTGTGATTTGGATTTATTAAAGTCTGTTTGGATTTTATTTCTACATGTCAGGTGTTACTTTTCACTAGACTTTTGTTTCTATTTAGATTTTTAAAAATTCCTACAGCGTACCTGTCAGAAATGTTGGAGGAGCAAATTATTGCAACTAAGGAAATTACCCTTTTGAGTTGTGATATAAAAAATGAATTGGCTAGACATAGTACGGCCCTACTATGTGTTGGCTGCCAAAAAATAATTACTAGAAAATGGAAATCAAAAGCTAAACAACCAGCTGTTAACAGAATAACTGAAAGCTGTAAAGGAAATAAAAGAAATGACAGTTGGATGTTTAAAAAAGGGAAGGAGCAAACAACAAAAAGTGCAATTTCAGGGAAGAGAAAGTCCTCCAAGTAATGTTAAATTGGGTAAAAAGAAATGAACCATACAAGTATGATGCATGAAAAAGAAAAAAAAATCTATGCAATGGCTTGATTTTTTTTATAACTGTATGAAAACCCATGTCACTGCGTAGTATGTGAAGTTAATAAAGATCTTAAAGAGATATGCTAGGCAACAAAGTAAAACAAACTGTCACCCTCAATTAAGTAAAACTTTATGGGCTTCTACAATGACACCTTCCTACAGTGCCATGAAGTCAACAGCTTGAAATCACACACTTTTTTTAACCACCAAAGGAAATGAGGACGAGTTACATCATTCTGATTTTCTTCCTCTGACATTTGGCCTCATAACCTGCATTCCACATAATCCTCCACCAGATCACATGAGTTAGTGAGATTATGTCTTAGCATGTCCAATCACCGTTATTTAGCTGTGATTTTTCTCCCTTATGTGGCTATTTCCCCAACCAATCCAGGAATTTGTTTATACAGTGCAAGAATTCTACTAGCTGATTTTAGGTCAAGTAGCATTGTTACTTTATTCCAGATTTCCAACAAGGAACAATATAACACTAAATTGCCAAAGTAGGCAAACTGCACATCAGCCACTCAAGTCCCTACTCCACTGGCCACCTCTCTGAGAACTAGTCCACCACCATGCCATGGGGTGAGCTCAGCTGTTTTATTTGATTTTGTGATAAGGCATGGAGTCAGAAGAAATGGGACAGGGTAAATGGATATCTTTCATGTCATGGAAGAAAGTATGGGTTCAACAGCTCACCCTTCCCTTACTGAACTAAGCATAAAAAGGCGAAGAACACATACTGCTGTGGAGCAAATAGGACAATTGCTTGTGTACCCACTCTAAGAAGACATTGATCAGACAGGACTCCTGACCTAAGTTACAGCAAAGGTTTGAAGCTGGAGCCCAAGAAGACTGCAAGCACATTTACTTCCTCTACAATGTGCACTCCTGTTAAGGTGATGTCTTAGTCTATGGTCAACTACCAGTAGGGCACTGCTGTCCTGCATAATGAACAAGCACAAGCCACTTTGTGCATACACCACACTGGGCCTGGTTGTCTGATACAAGCAAAATAAGCTTTAGTCTTAACGTCTTTTTCTAGAACTTTAAGGATGAGAATCTCAGCCTGTAGCTTCAGCTACTTTTCCTAAGGTTTCAATTCTTTGGAAGCAGAGATTTGAGATGACCACAACTGGCTAGCAAGGCATTCATCATGAGGACCTGTCATGGGCTCGACTGCAGAAAAAAGTCTCACAATGAGACAATGCGACTACTGGGGATATTCTACCAATCTAGAGATTAACAGCAAGAGTCTGATACCAAAAGAACTGTGAGGAATAGTTCTGCATCTACTAAAGCCTTATTACCCAAAGCACTACCTGCATTCACAGCTGTGCAAATGAAATCTTGAAGGCAGTACAGTTGCATAAGTCCCACTTACCTGTAACAGTAGATGTTCGTAGAATATACTGCCTTACTGGCATTCAGGTAGTAGTGCCCTGCTACCTTCCTCTGGAAGTTTACTAAAGCTTAGAATCCCTCCCATTGCCTGTTTGTGGGTTTGATGGACCAATCACCTGGCAGCACAAGGACTGCCTTACAAACCCACAGACAGGACCCTTTCAGTTTTGTAGGGTCCATCAAAAAATGAAGATGTAAACACAAGCTTTGCAAACACTTACTGTTCCAAACTAAAAAAACACACATGCGCACAAGCACGGTCTCGCGCACGCGCACACACACACACACACACACACACACACACACACACACACACACACACACACACACACACACACACACACACACAAAATAAAGGCAGTGGAGCAGTGCTCAGTTGTCAACCCAAACACCAAACTATGTACATCCAAAAAGAGGGATGGTGAATTGGTATCACCAGTAAGGTGGTGTGGTCTATGAACATCTACTCTTACAGGTAAATAACATTTATGCACCTTTATGTTCAGTTACTACACTGCTTTACTGGCTTTTGGATAGATTGCCAAAGCTTACCCAACCTAGGAGGAGAAAGGACAAGGGTCCATAAGCCCCTGGAGAAAGGTGCTAGTGAAGCCTGCTCTTGATCTAGAACAGGGATCCAGCATGTAGCACTTCATAAAGGTAAAGACAGAGTAGCAAGTTGCTGCCTCTAGAATACTTCTCGAGTCCATTCATTTCCAATATGCCACTGAAGAGGCAAAAGTCCTGGTGGAATGTGCCTTTATCTTGCTTGAATTTGCCTTGACAAGGCGGATGTAACTAAAAATAATACCAAAGAACAACCAACATGCAATGGTTTCCTTAGAAACAGGTTGATCCTCCTTTGCCCCTGTGTAGGAATAAATGACATTTTGCCTTCCTGAAGGGTTTCATTCTGTCAAGGTAGCACTTGAGCTGCCAGTACACATCCAAATTACTAAGAATCATCTTTCCCTTATTATTAGGGTTCTGGGAAAAACACAATGAGGTTGCTAGACTGATTGAGAGTGAATTCTGATACCTTTCTTTCATGTCGAAAATGGTAAGTGCACAATACAAACCTCTCCCTGTGGAAATAAGCAAAGGCTGTCTCACCATGACAGCTTGTAGCTCATCGAGTCGCCTTGCAGATGTCAGAGCAATAAGCCAAACAGTCTTCCATATTAAGAGCTTCAGATCAGTCTAATCAACAGGTTTGAAAGGTGGTACGGTTAATTATTCCAGAACATAGTTCATAGGAGGTTACTAAGCTATGGGCTAGGGCCTTTATAAGCCTAGCCATGTTATACACTTGTTCCCTTACTGACCAAGCTGTATGATCTATATCTGCAGCATGACTGCCCTTATTCAAGAGGAACATAGGTGACACTCTCAGGGTAAATTTACAGTCTCCCATCCAACTGTCTAAGTTATACTTAAATAGGGTCATTGAGGAGCTCTGTTTTAATGAATTAGGAGTATGTTCCAGAGGAGTGGCAATCTGTGGGAGACATGTTTGTCTCTCCAGCATGTCTTGTTAATGTTGCAGGCTAGGCTAAGATCCGTACAGCGAGTAAATCTTGTCCCATTTACCTTGCGGATTTCCACTGGGGCAGAGCCCAAGACTGCTCTGTAGGCCAGGCACAAGTCGCTTCTCAGCAGCCTATAAGATACAGTGACAGGGCCTTCTGTCCATGTAGGTCATGTGTTGAATGACCTGAATCTTCTTGGTGAGATACCTATGAGGTCTCTCCAGCTGCTGCAGGTGTCTGGTGAGGTACATACAGAAAGAGCGTTGTACTCTAATAGTGGTTTGATAAAGGATATGTACAGAGGAGTTATAACATCCTTAGCTCTGGATGTGATGCCCTTACCTATGAGATGTGCAAACTAAAAGGTCTTTATTATCATCGTGGATAGATGCTGATCTAAGTTAAGGTTATCAACTTGTGTTCCCAAATCTCTCACCACAAGGTTTGAGCTAAGGGGGGGGGACTGTTAATATTGTAATTTGCAAGGACTGTCCCTTTTCCAAAAGGGATGATAATGCATTTGTTTGTGTTTAGATTAAGTTCATAGCTTTGGCACCAATCATTTGTCCACAAAGGAGGAATTGGCTTGTGAGGAGGTCTCATATGCAATACGCCTTTCATGAACTGTGATACCAAAACAAAAGAAGAACGAGGGGGATCCACAGGCAAACAAGCAGAGATGGCCAATAAATGCACTTTAATGGACACATATGATAAACGATCTTGAAAGTAGCTCATACAAATATTTCAAGACCACAAGGATGAAAACATCAAGAGATCCTCTGTTCCTGTTTAGCTACTACTTAGAAAAGCTAAACCATTAGTAAAAATAATGTTTTCTAGTAACATGCTTTCTGGCCTCCTTTAACACCTGCTGCACATCCTCATGAAATAAATACCTAACATAGTCAAGACTGAATCATCCAGGCTGTCAGTTGCTGTCTCCAAACTGGGGTGCACTAGTCACCCCAAGACTGTGTGAGCAAATCCAGACAGCGTGGGGAAGTATGTGGCAATTGCTCTTGGCCAATACCATTAGAAGGGAGAACAAAGATCGCCTAGGTCAATGGGGGGGGTCATCACAATGACCTTTGGCACTTCTTTCTGAATCTTCAGAAGTACCTTGTGAATCAGTGGAAAGGGTGGAAATGCATATAGGAACAGTCCTGTCCAAGGAATTAGAATGCACCTCTTCCTCTTCTCCAAGCATGGCTGAAAGGATGTCTGAACATAATTTCTCTAGCTGTCTGTATTGAAAGGCAGTGAACATAGCTGTTGGAAGCATTCCCCACACCTGGATTACAGACAACAGCACCACTGACTTGAGATGTCGCTCATGCAGGTCTGCCCAGGATCTGCTGAGTCTGACACAGTGTTTGGCTCTGACAGAAAATATGATGCCTGAAGAGTCACAGAATGCTGCAAAGCCAGCTCCCAGGTCATCCCTGCCAACTGGCACAAGAGGGTAAGACCTTGAACTCCCTTGTTTTAAAGGTACTGTACCACTGTGATGTCGTCCATAACCACAAAATAAGGATCAGAAGTCCACAGGTGGTGAAAAACTTTCAAGTGAATCACTGCCAACATTTCCTTGACACTGATGTGCTTCCATGAATTTCTGGGCCACTAAGTGGCCTGCACTTGCACTCTCATTGACACAGCTCCCCAGATGAAGTTGGGTGAATCTGTCTGGACAGATTGTGCCAGAACAGATGGAAAGAACAGAAGCCTTGGATTTATACTCAACTGCATTCAGTCTGTGTGATGAAGTCCAGCACTGGAAAGTGGGCTTCTGGGGATGTTAAGTGTTGGGTCCAACAACTTTGCACATACCACTAAATTTTCCTCATGTGGAGATGGGCCAATGGTAGCATGAAAATCATGGACACAATCTATTGCTGAATTTTTAGGTATTCTTTTGCTGAGGTGACACTCCCCCCTGAAGAATTCTTGAAATATCATCTGGTAGGACAGAACCTTGTCTTCAGGAAGAAAGTTCATTCATTCTTTTGTCATGCAGACAGGGCTTCCTCTTCTGCTGGACCACTGCTTCATGGTAACCCTGGATTTGAAGGATGCACATCCTTCAAGTCCAGGGTTACAGTGAAGCAGTGGTCCAGCAGAAGAGGAAGCACTGTCTGTAGGGTGAGCATCCTGAACTTGGGGACCTTGACAAAAGTATTCAGAAAGGATAAGCCCACCAACAGTCTCCATGATGGCTCTTTTATGGGGACCAGGAAATTCTGGAGTAGAAACCTTTCATCTTCTCTGCAGGGATCAGCTCTATCACCCCTGAGTCCAGCATGTGTCAGAGTATAGGAGGGAATAATAAAGCCTAGTCCAACGGGTGAGGGAGACCACCCTCCCGAAAACAGGCAGATGTTCCTTCCATTGCCATCTGTATCACCTACCCAAGACGTTCAGCACCCATTTATCTGAAACCATTGATGGCCAGGCAGGTTTGCTGAGAACTAACATCTGACATGGGACATCAAGAGTAGAACTTGGCAATGATGAGTGATGAACCTCAGCACAATGAAGAACCCCTCATTAGGTTTTGTGCTGTTGTTGCCCTGCCACTTCCTTTTGGTGATTTGGTTTTTGTTTGGCTGGGACTTCTGTTTGTTGGGCCACCAAACACTATGCTCCTTTGTGGGGAAACAGGAGTATGGAACATTTTAGACACCCCCCTTGCATCAGTTTACCTCTGTCATCCCAGTGCTTCAACAATCTGATTTAATTGCTGTACCAAACACTCAACTGGAATACAGTGGAACATTCACAATCTCATTTTTTAACTCATAAGAAACGTTTTGGCTGTACAAAGAAGCATACCTCTTTACCACCACTGACATCACTGCATTTCTATAAAAATGCAGTGGCCCCGTTAAAGGCACTCTTAAAAGCATGTTTAGACACTTGAGAAACATTACAAAGAAACTCTCTCACATACTCTTTCTGCTCAGCAGAAAACAATGCAGCAAACTCATCTAAATTATACATACACCAACACAAAATTTCAACAAAAGCACTCATGAATAAACACTTTAAAAGCTCCTGTGCTGGACTGCGCCAGCGTCTTTCCCTGACACTCTAGGCACTTGCTTAGTTTATCTTGAAGAACTGGACTTGATGAAAACATGGTCTTTTTATTGGCAAAGGTCACTGGAGACAAAAAAAGCAGGATCTTCAGACAAGGGGACTTGGATGCCAGACATGGCGCAGCAAGAAAAGTACAGTTGTGTACACTTACCATAAACGTAGATGTTCGAGTATATTCACTGTTGCAGTCATTGCATTTGGGTAATCTGCTGGCAGGTTGCCCTCAGTCGGCCTGAATAACAAAGTCTTGGGGCCTGTGTCGGTTGTTGTCTCCAATTCCATGACGTCAGGTAATCAGGGGTATAAAACATGCAGCAGACGCCATTTTAATCAGTTTTTCTTGCCCCAGATGTCAGGTGGCCCCCAAATGGGAAGCAAATATACATATACATATATATATATATATATATATATATATATATATATATATATATATATAAAATTGTAAATATATAAATGCACTTTAGAAACATAAAATTTACCTTCAACTAAAAGCAAATTCACCACAAAGGCTTTTGAGTATAGTGAAGGAAAGAAAAGGTATAGAAAGGGGGGTTGGCGGTTGGGTAATCCGGACTGCAACAGTGAACACACTCGAACATCTACATTTATGGTAAGTGTACACAACTGTACTATGTTCTTCATGTTTCACTGTTGCAGTAATTACATTTGGGTAGAATCCCAAAGCTATGGATTGGAGGATGAAACTAAACGGCATTAGGAGCAGCTATAAGGCCCTGCAGGATTGCAGTGGTAAAGCCTGCCCTGGATTTAGGGAAGAGAGGTAAATGATAATGCTTTGTGAACGTATGAAGTGAGCTCCAAGTAGCAGCTTCTAGAATGTCTCTGGTAGGGACCCCTCTGAGAAAAGCTGCTTAAGTAGAGGCAGCCCTGGTGGAATGGGATCTGATCCCCTTGGGCACAGGCTTGCCATGGTGCAAGTAGCAGAAATGAATGCAATGGCTTATCCATTTAGAAATAGTCTGCTTTGATATAACCTTCCCCTCTGATCCTGCAGCAAATGCTACCAGTAGTTGCTCAGACTTTCTTAGAGATTTTGTCCTGTTTAAGTAGAATCATAGTTGTCTGTGTACATCCAATGAATGCAGAACCTGCTCCCCCTTGTTCTGCGGATTTGGGAAAAAAGTTGGCAGGTGAATGGTCTGGTTAAGAGCCACACTGGATACCACCTTAGGCATGAAAGAAGGATTGGTCCTGAGAGCCAACCTGTCCGGGTAAAAAATAAAAGGCTCCACTGCCATGAGAGCCTGTAGTTCTGAAACCCTTCTAGCTGAAGTGACTGCCAAAAGAAAAGCTGTCTTCCAAGAAAGAAATTTTATATCCGCAGTAGCTGCTGGTTCAAAAGGAGGCAGGGTGATTTTTTTCCAGCACAAAATTGAGGTCCCATGCAGGAGTTGGTGCTCTCCTGGGAGGCCTTAAATTGTTGGCCCCTTTGAGGTACTGTTTTAGCAGGGGATGAGAAAAGAGTGGAGGCTCTGTGTTGTAATGAGCTGAGATGGCATAGACATGGATTTTTATTGAAGAAAAAGATAGGCCCTTGGTCAAGCATCTCAGTTAAGTATTGTAAAATCTGTGGAATATTGGGCTTTGCTGTGTCTATTCCTTGTGCTTGGCTCCAAGCACAGAATCTCTTCAATTTATTAGCATAATATTTTCTAGTACTAGGCCTTCTGGCTTCCAAAATGACATCCAGCACAGGTTTACCGAGAGATGTGGTTGGTAAAATTAGTGGATTAGCCATGTTGCAAGATTCAGTGTTTGGAGTGTGCAGAATTTGATAGTTCTGCTGAGACAATAGGTGAGGTGTTTGAGGCAAGTACCACGGAGGAAGGTGTGACATATTCCTTAGAAGCATGTACCAGTGTTGGTGAGGCCAGTCCGGAGCTATTAGAAGCATTTTGGGGTTTTTCTGTCTAATGTTTAGTAAGACTTTGGAGAGTAGAGGCAGAGGGGGAAAGGCATAGACTGATAGCTTTTTCCAGCCGAAGGACAGAGCATCCACTTTCCATGCTTTTTTGTGAGGAGTTCTTGTGCAGAATTTGTCCAACTAATAGTTTTGGGGAGAGGCAAATAGAGCTATGTCTGGGCTTCCCCATTTCTGTGTTAACATGCTGAAGATTTGTGGATCCAGTTTCCATTTGTGTGGGTCCATAAGATTTCTGCTTAGGTCGTCTGCCAGAGTAGTTTGCTTTTCTGGCAGGAATTGAGCTTGAAGATGTATTTGGTAAGTCAAGGCTGTGTTCCACAAGGCCATGGCTAGTCTGCAAAGGGGGGTAGGAATGGGTACCCCACTGCTTGTTTATGTACCACATAACTGTGGTGTTGTATGTCTATCAGTAGTTGTCCTGGAATAAGTCCTTGAAGGCTGTCAGAGCATTCTGAATAGCTAGCATTTCTTTCTGGTTGATATGCAGATGCATTTGGTTTGGGCTCCATTTGCCCTGAATGCATCTCCCTGCCAGGTGCCCCCCCCCCAAGCATAGTCTGATGTGTCTGTAGTTAGGGTTTGGGTGACAGGGGGTAGAGTAAATGACAGTCCCTTGTTTTGGTGACATGTCTCTGCCCACCAAAGAAACTCCTGTTGCAGGCAGGGAAAGAGAGGACTCATTGTTTCCAGGCTGTGACAATGTTGACTCCATAAGCTTTTTAGGTACCATTGAAGCTTCCTCATATGCAATCTCGCATATGGAATTAGTAGAATGCAGGATGCCATGAACCCCAACGTCTGCAGAATTTGTCTTGCAGATAACTAGGTTTTTGTTGCCATTTGTTTGAAGTATGTTGTCAATTGCATTTGTTTGTCTTGTGTGAGGTAAGCCATTTGGCCAGTTGTATTCAAGCTTGCACCCAGGAATGTAATTATTTGAGAGGGTACCAGTTTTGATTTCTTTTCGTTTATGGTGTACCCTAGGCATACTAGAAGCCTTTTTACAAATGCCAGATGTTGAAGAAGAGTGTCCTTGTCCTCTGCCTGAATGAGACAATCATCCAGATAAGGATAAATTTGAATGTTTGTCTGCAGAATGCAATTACTGGTGCCAGGCACTTTGTAAAGACCCTGGGCACAGTACATAAGCCAAAGGGCAGTGCAGAGAACTGGTAATGCAAAAAGCCTGCTTTGAAGCGGAGGTATCTTCTGCAAGATTCCCTTACTGGGATATACAGGTATGCCTCTTAAGTCTAGAGTTACCAACCAGGCATTCTTGTCTAGCATAGGCAGAAGCTGTTGTAAAGCCAGCATTTTGAATTTTGGAATGTCCGGGAATGTGTTCAGAATTGACAAGTCCTGTATTGGACGCCATGATTTGTCTTTTCTGGGTACTCAGGAAAAGCCTTGAATAAAATCATTGTCCTTTTTCCTTTTCTGGTACTGGTTGAACAGCCCCCATATCCATGAGGGACGACTTGTTTCTGGGCCTCTGCCCACTGATTTTGTGGCAGATCTGGCCATCCATTTGGAAATGGCAAAGTGTGGAAATGAAATCTGTACCCATGGGATACTATGTTTAATACCCACTTGTCCTGGGTAATTAACTGCCAATTTTGAGCATGAAGTGCTAGTTTTCCCCCCAAGGGGGCTGCCAAAAGTTAAGTGCTTGGAGCTGGTAGAGGAAAGTCACTGAGACTGCTTACTGTAGGGTTGTGCTTTGTTACCTCCAGATTTGGAGGTGGAGACACCCCATTGCTTTGACCTGTAAGATCCCTGTGATAGATATCTGGAGCCTTTGGAGCACCTGGGTTTGCCCTGAGTGGCTCTGTTGGACACAGGAAAGGACCAATTCTTAGTAGGCCAGTGCCTACTGAACCTGGGTGGTTGCACTTGCAAGAAATATTTTACAGTTTGCAAAGATTTAGCTTTGTCTTCCATTTTCTTTAAGACCTCTTCTGCCTTACTACCAAACAGACTATCATGCTGTAAAGGGGCATCCAACAATTTAGCTTTAACATGATCAGGCAGATCTTGCTCCTTGAGCTAGGCATGCCTTCTTATCACAGATCCAGTTACGGCGGCCCTGCAAGAGGCATCCAAGGAATCAAAACCACATTGGAAAGTATGCTTTTCAACCTGTTCTGTTGAATGTAATAAATCCTGTAATAAGAAGTTATGTACTCACCATAACGTTCCATCTGAGTAGATAAACTTCATTTGTGCAGCAACCTGTGGGTATCGGATCCGACTTCGGATCCGAGCCGGCAGTTTTCAACAGCTTAGATCAGAGCTCCTAGCTCCTCCCTCTACCCATAAACCCCTGCCAACCCTGATTGACCTCAGATCAAGTTTGCCCCCAAGCAGCAACTGCTACAGATTTACCAATTTCAAATGTCATCTCTGAAGACAGCAAAAGTGAATGATGAAAGGTCAAGGGGAAGGAGGGGGGGATGGTTGCTGACAAATGAAGTTTATCTACTCAGATGATGGAACGTTATGGTGAGTACATAACTTCTTAATCTGAAGTAGTTAACTTCATTTGTGCAGCAACCTGTGGGACAGTCCCCAGCTACCTGAATCTTGGGCGGCCATCATGGAAGGATGTTCCGGAGCACTGCAGAGCCAAAGGATGCTCTCCCTCTGGAGATAACATACAGCTTATAATGGTTGATAAAGGTATGAGATGAGGCCCAAGTGGCGGCCGAACAAATATCATCTAAAGGAACCCTGGATCTAAAAGCAGCAGAGGTAAACATAGATCGGGTAGAGTGGGAATGGACTCCCTGAGGCGCGGGCCTACCAGAACTTTCATAAGCCAAAAGAATACATTGTGAGATCCATCGAGACAACGTAACTTTGGATACCGATTTCCCCAAATTCTTTTTGGCAAAGGAGACGAACAACTGGTCGGATTGCCTATGACCAGATGTCCTGTGAATATAGAATCGAAGTTGTCTATAAACATCCGAGTGTAATTTGTATTCTCCTTTGTTGTGATAGTTGGGAAAGAAGACTGACAGATTAATGGACTGGTTGATAATAGATTCAGAAGCAACCTTAGGGAGAAAGGAGGGACTGGTCCTGAGGTAGACTCTATCCTTGTGGAAGGTTAGATATGGGGTTTGACACAAAGGGCCTGAATTTCAGAAACTCTTCTGGCAGAGGTGATGGTGACGAGAAAGGCCGTCTTCCAAGACAAATACTTGAGTTCCACTGAAGCTGCAGGCTCAAAGGGGGGAGCTGTCAAAGCCTGAAGCACTAACGACAAATCCCACGGAGGTACCACTTCCTATACCAGAGGTCTGAGCAGGAATGTGCCCTTCAGGAATGTCTTGCACAGCTTAGAAGTGATCAAGGGATGCAGATCATGTCCGGCATGGTAGTGAGAGATAGCTGCTAGTTGAACCTTGACAGTGGAACAGCTAGCTCCCTGGTGAAATAATCCTGATAAGAAGTCCAGCACCACAGGTAAAGGAGCTGTGAAGGGATCCAAATTTTGACGTTCTGCCCAGATAGAGAAACGTCTCCATTTGCTACTGTAAACCTTCCTAGTAGAAGGCTTATGGGGCTGCAACTAGAATAGCTTTGACTGGGGAAGAGATGCCGGGAGTCCTGGATAGGAGTGGAACTGGAGCAGCCAAGCTGTGAGCTTGAGGCTGTCCAGGTTCTGGGGGTGGGAGATCAGATCCGGGAGGGGATCTAGAATCCAAGGAGGATTCACCAGATGAGACCAAAGGTAAGGAAACCAGGTTTGACGAGGCCAGAATGGGGCAATGAGGATATTCCTGCTCCCCAACCGACTGGCTTTCTGTAGAAACTTTAGCATCAGGGGGAGAGGTGGATAAGCATAAAGCAGACCGGGAGGCCAAACATGCACCAGAGCATCTCTCGGGGATTCCCCAACTTGGGGAATTAAAGCGAAATAGCTGTTGCATTTGGTGTTTGAGGGAGAGGCGAAAAGATTGCAACAGGGCTGCCCCCATTTGGCAAAAATCTGATTCGCTATATGCGGATTGAGAGACCACTCGTAAGGGGAAAGGATGGTGCGACTGAGTTTGTCCGCCAGGATGTTGGACCGTCCCAGAATGTGCGTTGCAATGAAAAAACGGTTGGTGGAGATCGCCCATTCCCACACTCTCATGGCCTCTCGACAGAGTGGGTAAGACCTGGTTCCCCCTTGTTTGTTGATGTACCAGACAACCGACATGTTGTCCGTCTGGATCGCAATCGTCCCTACGGGAAGAAGGTCCTGAAATGCTTGCAACGCTAACAGCACTGCCCTCATCTCTAGGACATTGATATGCAAAGAGGTCTCCGTATCATTCCATGTGCCTTGGACAGTCCTGCCTGAAGACTGCCCCCCCCACCCGAGGCGAGAGGCGTCCGTGGTCACTGTGGCCAGGGGAGGGGCCATAGAGAAGGTGCGTCCCATGTGGAGATCCGGAGATTGCAGCCACCACACGAGAGCCCTCTTGCAAGCCCTGCTGAGGGAAATGGGATGACTCAGAGGGTAGTGAAGAAAAGACCACTGGACTTGGAGGGTCCACTGTAAGACCCTCATGTTCAGACGTGCCATAGGTAACAAGTTGATTGCCGCTGCCATAGAGCCTAGAGCCCTCAGGACCACCTCCGCCGGAGGAGATGAAGATAGAAGGATGGCCCGCACATGAAACCTCAGGGTTCGAAGTCTCTCTGGGGTTAAGAAGGCTACAAGATTGATGGTGTTTAACCTGGCCCCGATGAAATCTATGACTCGGGTCGGGGTGAGAGCAGATTTGTCTATATTTATTGTGATCCCTAGCCAGGGAGCAAGGCGAAGAAAATGATCCCTGGCTGTACAGAGTAGATGCCTTGTCGAGGCGGTCAGGAGCCAGTCGTCCAGGTACGGAAAAACCTGTATTCCCTGGAGCCTCAGGTGGGCTGCTATCACTGCTAACACTTTGGTAAACACCCTGGGGGCTGAAGTGAGACCAAAGGGGAGAGCCCTGAATTGGTAATGACTGTCCCCTAGCCAGAAGCGGAGAAACCTCCTGGATCGTCTGTCCATTAGAATATGGTAGTAAGCATCCTTGAGGTCTATCGAGCACATCCAATCGTTCTCCCATAATAGGGGGAGAATAGATTGAAGAGTGACCATCCGGAACTTTTCTTTGCTTACTGAAAGGTTCAAAAGGGAGAGATCGAGGATTGGCCTCAAGTCCCCCATCTTTTTGGGCACCAAAAAGAACCTGGAATAAAAACCCGATCCGGGCTGGTCTGGGGGGACATGTTGGATGGCTCTTTATTCTAGGAGCTGACGGATTTCTGCAGCTGCGACCTCCCTCTGATCGGGTGGGACATCGGGGAGGTGTTTGGGGAAGAAAAGAGGGCAAGAGAAGGGGATCTGGTAACCTCTGGATATGATGCGAAGCACCCAGCGGTCTGTCGTGATGGACTCCCAAGCTGCCTCGAGAAACGCCCCCCGACTGCCCCCAGAGTGGAGCAGTCGGGCAACCCTTCAGGGCTGTTGCGTGGGCCGATCAGAGAAAGGTTCTCTGGACCCAAAGTTCTTCGGGCCCCCTCTGCCTCTAGGGCAGCGTCCTCCCTGTCCTCCTCTGCCGCGGAAGGACTGGGGGTCCGGAGCGGATTGGGATTGTTGCGACTTCTGGAACCACATCTTCTTCTGTCCCTTTTGGTTCTTGGAGAAGGATCTCTGGGGAGCAGAGAAGTGGACTCCGACGGCAGACGTCTTCCCGTCCTTTTCGCTCTGGACCAAGGTGTCGCGAACGGTCTTCCCAAATAAGGCAGAACCATCAAAAGGGGCATTTGCGAAAGACGCCTTGAAGGGTTCCACAAAATCACAATGCTGGAGCCAGGCCTGAAGCCTCATGACGAGACCTGCTCCGCTGGCTCTAACGGCTCCTTTCATGGCATGGGATAGTAGCCGCATAGAGGTATTGGAAATGGACCTAAGAGTGGCCATACGGGTGGAGTACAACTGTTTGTCCTTCGCCGACATGGACTCCGGGGGCGATGCAGCGTATTCTTTAATAAGATCCCGCTGCAGCCGAATAACGTGTGCCATGTAGTTCAGTGACCTCACCAAGAAGGACGCTGAACTAAACACCCGCTTCCCTAAGCGGACCATCGCTCGGGACTCCTTGCCCGGGGGGGGGGGGTGGACCGAGGAGCTCTCCTGAGCTAGTTCCCTCTTAGTGGCCACCACCATTAACATGGCATCTACGGGGGGACCCTTGCTCCAGTGGGGCCTGTCGGCAGGGGGACTGAGGATCCTGTCAGGGCATTTCAGGACTGGCACCACAGTGTCTGGCTCCTTCCACGCCCTGGTGGTAATCAGGTCCACCAGGGGGTCGGCCGGAGGGGACATCCAAGAGGTAGAAGGGCCTGCTTCAAATGCCTCCAGGAACACGGCTTCGTCCAAGGTCGGCTTTGGGGCAGACCACCCCCCCCTGATCCTAAGCATTTCCATGATGTCCCCAAAGGGGACATCCTCGGGGGGTGACCTTGGGGAGTCTTCCCCCTCCTATAAAACCGTGTCTTCGTTTAGGGACTCAGGGGAGTCCAAGTGCCTCCTCTTGCACTTCTGCTTGTGGGGGATCTCCTCGGGGTGGGCTGTCCAAGGAGGCCTCACCAGCAACATCCTGTTCCAAGGGAACGACCTGGGACATTGAAGCAGGCTGTCCCTGGGGCCGGGTGATGGAAGTCAGACCCAACAGAGGAGGAGTGCGGGGCGGAGCTGTGGCAAGGACCGGGGGGCCTGGAAGCAGTCGACAGAGCCTTCTCCACCATGTCAAACGCCGAGGGAGAGCCGCTCTCTCTGGGATCCGAGAGCAGGCCCTCATTCGGATCCGACAGGCGGATCGGTGCCGGCGCCGAAGCAATCGGATCCGAAGGCCCAGTATGCTCCGACCTGGACGGCACCGAAGGCATACTGAAACCCTCGGATCCGAAGCTCAGCCCTCGGCTCCCAGAGCTCGGATCCGACAAAAACGGACCCGACAGGCTCGAGGGAAGAGTCGGCGCCTAAGTACCCGAGACTATCGGCGCCGACCCAACCCCGGTTCCAAGGCTGCCCAGCTCTAAAGGCTCCGAACCCGGGAAGCGGGACGGAGAAGGAGCTATCGGGGCAAAGAAAGGGGTCGAGCTCCCCCCCTGGGGGGGGGGGGAGGAGTCAGGAGCACTCCAATCTGCAGTTGGGCCTGGAGGAATCTTCGCATCATCCGGTCCAAGTCTGCGTCAGAAAGGCTATGCATAGATCTCGAAGAGGCCACCGAGGCGGGACGGGAGTGCCGCCTTGATGACCTTGAAGGAGATCAGGTCTCCTCCTCCTTCTCAGGACCCGGTGAAAAACAAGGGGCCTGGATCTGAGAAGGAGGAGACCGGGAAGCCCTGGAAGCCCTGGAGGGAACAGACCGCTTAGCCGGGGGGGCTGAAGCAGAGGCCTCGGCCCTCCGCTTGTGATGCTTCTCCCTCCTCTTGTCTTTCCTGGCCTCCCTCTCCTCCGGGCCTACAGCGGGAGGTTGAGTCCCGGCCGGGGGGAGAGGCAGGAGTGGCCGCCGCGGAGGTAGCCAGGTAGGACCGGAGGCCGAAGCCAAATCTGGGGGCAGGAGACCCGCCAGGATCAGCTTGGATCTCCGGTCCTTGAGTGCCCTGGGGTTGAACGCCGCGCAGATGGTACACCCAAAGGAAAGGTGTCCAACCCCAAAGGCACAGAACACACTGTGTGTGGCCATCAGCCAGTGAAAGCTTACTGCCACACTCGGTGCACTTCGAGAAGATAGGTTTTGGGGCCTCAGACATTTTAAACTAAAGAAACACACATGCTACGCCCCAACACACACACACAGACCCTAACAAACCAGTGAGGGAGAGGGAGGGAAAAAAATATATATATAAACAAAAGAAGATTTAAGCTAAGGGAAACAGGTACGGGCCTAACACACGGTACTCACACCAAAAGTATAGAAAAAAGTAAAAAATTTTCTATTTTTTTTTTCTCACAGAAACCACTACGACGGAGCTCGAGAATCCAGCTGCTGACAACAAGGGCGGCAAACTAGATCTGAGGTCAGTCAGGGTTGGCAGGGGTTTATGGGTAGAAGGAGGAGCTAGGAGCTCGGATCTAAGCTGTTGAAAACTGCCGACTTAGATCCGAAGTCGGATCCGATACCCACAGGTTGCTGCACAAATGAAGGTAACTACTTCAGATCTCTTTATTTTCCACACAATCAGAAATCAACATCATTTCTGTTTCAGTAAGCCCATAACATGCTGTTAATATTTAAGCATATGAAACTGGCAGTTTAAAGCCCTGATTGCCAAGGTTGCAGACGTATAAACCTTCTTACCCCATCTATCCAGCGCCCTGGAATCTCTATCAGAAGGGATAGGATTTTTGGCTGTAGAAGCCTTAACACCATTGGGACCCTGAGAAATAGTCTTAGGATCAGCAGCAGGATTTTTGGAAAGAAATCTGTGGTTGTAAGGAACCCTGTAATATCTGTCTGGCTTACTAGGTGCTGGAGGCAGGGAATCAGGAACCATGCTTGATTCCGAGAACACATCATTGGGAACCCCTGATCAAGGTAATTAAATCCTCAGACATTTTGATCACTTGTTTTTTAGGCATAGAGGCCTGAGCACGTGGTTCATGCGTCAGTTTTTTAGACATAGAAGTAGTTTTTTACCTTGTTTTTGTTGTTGGTTTCAGTGCCTGCTCAGCGGCTCTGGACCCATCCAAGGGAGAGACATCCGTGGGTTCAATACTTTGCGAATCTTGCGGCATACCGGACTCCAAATGGGTCTCTGTAGAGGCCTGGGACTCAAAAGTAGCTGGTATCAGGGGCTGCGAAAGTGCCTCACTGAGTACCGGCGAACCGGCGACTGGCTTAGGAGAAGCTTCGCCGTCGGTTTTGGACCTCGACGGTCTGTCTCTGTCTTTTTCCTTGCGTTTTTTGTGAGCTCTGGTAGTCGGATTGCTAATAGACGACATTTCAAGGTAGTTAAATCTTGAACCAAAATATTTAGAAGCAAAAATATACCGACGCTTAATAGTACGTTGGTTAAATTTGGCACAAAACCGACAGCAAGGCACGTTGTGATCAGGGCCTAGGCAAGGAATACAGCACAAACGAAAATCCTTATGAGGATTTTGCTTCCCACAAGTAATGCAATTATTAACTTTTACTGACATCGGTAAGGATCAAAAAAAGTTTCCCCAACGGAGTACTTAGATTTAGTTTGAAGACTTCGGTTCTGAAACTCGAAAACGAAAATTTCAGGAGTTGGCTGACCGGCACTTGTGAACTGCTTCTGCTTCAGGCACCGCACGGTAAGAAAGATTGATTAAAATGGCGCCTGCTGCATGTTTTATACCCCTGACGACCTGACGTCATGGAAGAGGAGACAGCAACCGACGCAGGACCCAAGACTTTGTTATTCAGGCCGACTGAAGGCAACCTGCCAGCAGATTACCGAAATGTAATGACTGCAACAGTGAAACACGAAGAAATAGAAGTTATGTTCTTACCATAACGTTCCATGTTAGTTGTCTTCTTCTCGCCTTCTTCTTGCTGGATGGGTTCGGAGCCGACCTCGGCTCCACTCTAAAAGCTCGAGAGTTGGTTCCACCGGCTCGAGGCTCCCCTTATATCCCACAATGCTAGGCGAGAGTTACCTCAGATCTCGTTTGTAAGCTAACCCCAGCTTATAATAGTAACAGAATAACTCTAAACAGAGTCCACCTCTAACAACAGGAAGAAAGAAGGGTGACCTACATCCTGATCCAGGAAATATGCACAACAGCATATGCCTAAGAAAGAGGTGGTAGAAAGAGAGGTCACAATCACAACTCCTCTAGGTCTGTCCAGGCCAGGGAGAAGGAGGGTGGGGAAGAAGACAACTAACATGGAACGTTATGGTAAGAACATAACTTCTATATGTTAAGTTGTCTATCTCGCCTTCATTCTTGCTGGATGGGACCGCGTCCCTAGCACCTTGTCCCGGGTGGCCTAACGGAACAGACTCCTGAGAACAGTGGAACCAAAGTTAGCTCTATGCCTAGAAGCTAAGTCCAGCTTGTAATGAGAAATGAAAGTGTGAGGAGTAGCCCAAGTAGCCGCTGCACAAATGGTGTCAATAGGCAGTCTGTCTTGGAAGGCTAAAGAAGTAGCCAAAGCTCTGGTGGAATGGGCCTTAGGTTTATTAGGCAGTTTTTGGTGTCTAATTTCATATACAAGGGAAATCAAAGATGTTAGCCATCTGGATAATGATACCTTTGAAACTGAAAGTCCCTTTCTGCTTTCCGCATAGGAGACAAACAGCTGATCAGATTTTCTGAATTGTTTTGTTCTATCCAAGTAGTACCTCAATTGACGATGAACATCCAGGCAGTGTAATTTTTGTTCAGACCTATTGGAATATTCTGGAAAAAGACAGGGAGGTCAATGCTTTGATTTAGATTTGACGTCGAGACCACCTTAGGCAAAAAGGACGGGTTAGTTCGTAAGGATACTCTGTCCTTATGAAATAATAGATAAGGAGGTCGACAGCTGAGTGCTTGAAGCTCTGAAACTCTTCTAGCTGAAGTAATAGCTACCAGAAAAAGAGTCTTCCATGATAGCAATTTTAAAGAACAGGAGACTGCAGGTTCGAAGGAAGAATCAAAGAAGCAAGAACTAAATTTAGGTCCCAAGGAGAAGGAGGATTTCTTATAGGAGGTCTGAGAAGAAAAACTCCTTTCAAAAAGGCTTTGCAAAGCTTGTGGGACATTAGGGCAGATTCAGAAATACCCACATGAAAGTTAGAAATAGCTGCCAATTGAACTTTAAGTGTAGAGGGAGATGAACCTGCATGGAAGAGTTCAGCTAGAAAATCGAGGACTAGTTGGATGGAAGCAGTGAAAGGATCTATGTCCTTTCCTTGAGCCCAATATGTGAAGCGTTTCCACTTACTCAAATAAATCTTTCGAGTGGAAGATTTATGGGAAGCTATCAAAATATCTCTAACAGAGTGAGATAATTGAGGAAGCCTGGCTAAGGTTGGAACTGGAGGAACCAAGCAGTGAGGTTCAGCGAGGGAGGGCGATGAAACTGACCCGACTGATGGATCAAAAGATCTGGAACTAGGTCCAGATTCCACGGTCGCTCAAGAGAAACGATGTAGAAAGGGGAACCACACTTGTCGAGGCCAGTAAGGAGCAATGAGGATCAATGAGGCCTTCTGAGCGATAGCTTTCTGTATTACTTGAGAGATGAGTGGGAAAGGAGGAAATGCATACAGAAGTCCCGGGCCAAACTTGGACTAGAGCGCCTCTGCTGGGTTGGCCTGGTAAAGGGAATAGAGTGAAATATTCTCTGCACTTGCTGTTTTGGGGAGTAGCAAAAAGATCGCAGCAAGGCTGACCCCACTTGAGAAAAATTTCTCTGACTACAGAGTCTTTCAGAGACCACTCGTGAGGCATGAGTATAGCTCTGCTCAACTTGTCCGCAATTTGATTGGACTTCCGCGGATGTGCGTTGCTATCAGAAACCGCTGAGAAGAAATCGCCCATTGCCACAGTCTGAGTGCTTCTCGACACAGGGGGTATGATCTGGTTCCGCCTTGTTTGTTGATGTACCACACTACAGACATATTGTCTGTCTGGATTGCAATCGTTCCCAAGGGAAGAGAGTCTTGAAGGGCTTGCAACGCTAAAAGCACTGCTCTCATCTCCAGAACATTTATGTGCAAGTGGCATTCGTTTGGTTGCCATGTGCCCTGGACCGTCCTGCCCTGATAATGCCCCCACCCGATCAGGAGGCATCCGTTGTCAGAGTAGCAACCGGAGGAGGTGGAACAAAGGGTCTTCCGACAAGAGCTGAGGGAAGACATCCACCACATGAGATGCTTTTGCACGCGTGATCAAAATGGTGTGAGACATTGGAAGTTCCTGGTATGACCATTGTGTAAAGAGCATCCATTGAAGGATCCGCATGTGGTATCTGGCTAATGGAAGCAGAGGTATGGCCGCCATAATTCCCAACACACCTTTAGAACTAACCTGGCTTTGATTCTGTTGTTGTTGAAAAGGAGTGATACCAATTTGTGAATGTCTGTTATTCTCTGATGTGTTAGTCTTGCAGACATGTTTATTGTATCTAGATTTGCCTATGTAGGTAATAGTACAAGGCGACAAAACAGACTTTTCAGTTTATTGAAATACCCAGCTTTTGACAAACGCGAAAAGTATAATCTCTGGCCATCAGAAGGAGATGCTTGGTGGGAGCTGTGAGGAGCCAGTCGTCCAAATATGGAAACACCTGGAATCCTTTTCGTCTCAGGTGAGAAGCTACCACTGCCATGCAATTGGTAAACACCGGGGGGGGAGTGGTGAGACCAAAGGGCAGGGCCCTGAACTGAAAATGACTGGTTCCCAGCCTGAAGCGGAGGAATCTTGTGGAGCGTCTGTTCATCTTTATGTGATAGTACGCATCCCGAAGGTCTATAGAGCACATCCAGTTTCCTTTGCCCAAAGGGGAAGGATGGATTGCAGCGTGACCATCCGAAATCTTGTTTTCTTGACTGATTTGTTCAAGACACTGAGATCCAAAATTGGTCTCCAGTCCCTGTTTTCTTTGGAACTAAAAAGAACCTTGAGTAGATTCCGGATCCTTGCTGGTCTGCTGGAACTGGCTGAATTGCTCTTTTTGTAAGCAGTTTTGAAATTTCCAAAACTGCTAGATCCCTTTGAGGGTGGCACATCTGGAAGGGATTTTTGACTGATTTGGAAGCGAAGAAAGGGGATAGAATAGCCTTCGAAATGATGGACTGTACCCATTTGTCTTGAGTCAGGGATAGCCAGGCTTCTGGGTACAGTGACAATCTTCCCCGACTGCCTCGAAGATGGGCAGTCGGGCAACACCTCAGGGATGCTGAAAGGGCTTGTCAGGAAAGACTTCCGATTGCCCTGGTTCTGCGGACCCCTGCCCCTAGGGCACCATTGTTATTCCCCTCTGCCTCTGGCGGAAAACGACTCTGTCGTCCAGGCTAAGTCCCTTGAGATTGTTTACGAACCACATCTTTCCACCTTTCTGGCCTTTGGGGTAAGGCCTGGAAGGAGTAGAAAATGGACTCCGACGGCAGAAAGGGTCTTGCCATCAGTCTCGCACCTAGTCAAGGTTTCTTTCACTTGAGGACCAAAGAGGATGATCCATCAAACGGGAGTTCGTGAAAGACGCCTTGAAGGGGTCCATAAAATTGCATAGCCGCATCCAGGCATGCCTACGTAAGGCCACACCTGTCCCTGCGGCTCTGCTCGCTCCATCAGCCGCAAGAAAGAAGGCATGGAGGAGTTGGTTATGGAATTAAGGGTAGCCAGCTGCGTGTTCATCTTATCTTGGAACCGCAGCTGTAGGGTCCTTTAACATTTCACTCGCCTTGATCAAGTCCCTTTGAAGACGAGTAAAATGGCACAGGTAGTTCAGCTTAACGCATGGTAAATGTCGCTGAAACATCCGCTCTATCCATGGACCTAGATTCCTTGTTAGGTGGATGGACAGGTACTGAAGGATCAGCTAGCTCCTTCTTAGTGGCAGCAGCTACCACCATAGCATCCACAGAAACTCCTTTTGTTAAAACTGTTTGTCTGCTGGAGCTGTGATGAACTTGAGGGTCTCCTGGGAGTGGGGACCACTGAAACAGGCCCCGCCCATGTCTTCTTAGCAACCACGAGCGTGAGGGGGGCAAGGGGGGGGGGACACCCAGGAGGTGGAAGGACGAGCCAAACGCCTCAAGATACACAGATTCGCCTCCGAAGGGTTAAGGGCTGGCCAATTTCCCTCTGTTTCAGGATCTCCAGAATGTCTGCAAATGAGACATCTTCAGAAGGGGAACGGGGAACCCTCAGAATCATCCAAATCTGTGTCTGACGTGATGGACTCAGGTGAGTCAATGTGTTTCCTCCTACACTTCCTCTTCCGAGGGACTCTTCTGCCAAATCAGGAGAGGCCTCGAAGAGGATGAAATCCCAGAGGGGTTCCTGAGAGCTGGCTCTCTGCGGTCCGGGATGAGGGAGTGAGTCGACTTAGCCTGAGGCACCATAGAGGAGGCGGAGCCGACTGTGGAGTAGAGCCAGGCTCTAACACACTCCGCATGACCTCGAATGCACCCCTGTCAGGCAGAGCCAGAGGTCCCCGCCCGAGAGCTAAAACCCCTCGGCACCGACAGTGATGGCTCCGAGGCGATGTCGGAGCCGAACTCACCAGCGCCAAGCACCGAGAGGGAGAGGGGTCGGACAAGGGTCCGATGCCACTCACCCCTCGAGTCGACGAGGAAGTCCCGCCGAGATTCTTCCAAGGAAGAAAACGGAGCCGACAGAGCCGAAGACAATTGTATCGGCTCCGACGCTATCACAGTCTCGGTTCCGACACGACCCGGCTCCGAGCTCAAGAGAGTCGAAGGAGGAATATGTTGATGGACCGGGCAGGCATCGACTGATGAGTCGGGCTCTGAAGCATCTGGGCCAGTGCCTCGACTTAAGTAGTCGACTCACTACCCTCTGAAGGTCATGATCCGACAGCCTCGATGACCTAGAGGAGTGAGATCTTGGCTCCGTTCAGACAGCAGGGGAGATCCTGGAGCCGAATGAACGGAGCCAAGAGATGGTGACCTGGACCTCTTCCTAGTTGTCGGCTCAAGGTCTGGTCGGAGCCGACACGGAACTCTACTACCTCTGCTCCGCCGAGCCGAGGGGCCACAGAAACTGTGGACTGAGACTTATCGGCTCCAGTCGGAGCCGATGAAGGCAGAGGTTGAGAAACCAGGTCTCGGCTCAGTTGCCGGAGCCGAAGACCTAGATGCCTTAGAGGGCTTCCTGTTGAAACAGACAGGGAATCCTCTGGCTTGAGTAAGCCTCTGAGAATCAATTTATTCTTTCTTTCCTGCAGGACCCTGGGGCTGAAGCCATGGCACACAGCACAGGAGTCCTGCAGGTGCAAAGGCCCCAGACAGACACAAGAAGTGTGAGCGTCTGTCAGAGACATTTTCTGACAGCACGCATCACACTTCTTGAACGAGACCTTTGCTTCTTTAGACATTTTTGTCTTTGAACAGGTGTACACAAACACACACACACACACTAGTTACACCCTGTCAGTTTAAAATATAATAAAACCAGTACTAGGATTTTAAAATAAAATAAAACACACACACTCCACTAGGGAAGGAAAGGCCTGTAGGCTCAAGGAAGAACCTAAGGTTCTTGAGGAAAAACGGAATTTTTAGAAGGGGATAAAATTTACTCTAAACTAAGGGAATTAAGTAAATATATTAAAAATAAAGGGGTTTTGAAAGACTAATCTCACAAGAAAAGTTACTCACCAGGAACCGGTAGAAAACCAACCTCGGCTGTAGCGGCAAACGAGATCTGAGGTAACTCTCGCCTAGCATTGTGGGATATAGGGGAGCCTCGAGCGGTGGAACCAACTCGAACTTTTAGAGTGGAGTCGAGCCGAGGTCGGCTCCGAACCCATCCAGCAAGAATGAAGGCGAGATAGACAACTTAACATCATCTTCTTAAACACTTTTTTAGGCAGAGATTCGTTTAATACAGGAAAACTGCAAATTTTCCTAAAAATATCTTCCAGTGCTGGGATTAACAGATGGAAGATCGCCATGTCTGGGTCTTCATCCTGCAAGAGATCATATACCCTGCTGATCTCTGGGCAGCCCTAAATTTAGCAGTCATTTAGGAAAAGGAAAACATCTTATAGGGTTTATGAACATGTTCCTCCTCAAAGGAAAGTGACTGGTCAGATTCTAATCCTTCTGAAACCTCAGATTCCATATCCTCTTCAAAATCAGGATCCTTGGCTTATTGAACAGGAATGGGAGCACCAGTGTTACTCATAACCCGGGTCTGCACCTCGTAATCAATGGCCTGAATAATGGATCCAGACATAGCCACCAGCTCAGGCGAAAAAGTCAAACTGTTACCCTGTCTCTATTTGCATATACTACACAAGTGGGAGAATCCTCATGGGGAGATGTATCGACACTGGCAACAGATTCTGTACCCCTGACTTCCCCTACACCTAAATAGTTTGGTTCTCCCATACATGAACCAGGCAGTGGAACAGCCCCGATGGACATGTCTGACCCTTGTGTCATGCAGAGTTGTGGTACCTTCCATTGAACCAGAGGACTTGGAGGCAAAAGAGGCGCATGGTCCAATAGCTTGCCCAGGCTACTGCGCAGTCACAAGCTGTAGGCCGATTCATATTTCTTGATTTACTTCTATGTGTTTTTTTAGGTGCACAAGGAGAGTGTGTGTGGGGGACACTGAATCAGAGTCTAATAAATCGAGGACAAAAAAATAACCAGAGCAATACTAATAATGGCTGCAAGGCCAGCCCTGTAAAATATGACCAAATCCCACTATTCTCCTTCAAAACAGCAATCTTTAGTCTATTTTTGTAGGGATATTGTTCTGAAAACTGCACTGAATAAAAGACCGCAGTTTTTTGAAACACATTTTTCAAAAATAATAAAATACATGGCCAAAAAAGCCTCCCATTGTTCATAAAAAATAAATAAATAAAAATCAGAAATATATGATTAAAACAGCATTAGTCAAGAAATAAAGCATAAACTTATGAAAAAATCCCGTCAGAAATCTTTAGCATACACAATGACGCCAACACTGTGATCTAAACAAAAACATGTTTACAGTGCTGTAATCATGCTCAAGCACCTCAAGTAATCCTAACACCAAAGAAAAAAAACTGCAATATCAGTAAGTTTTCCTGTTAAACTTCCAAATGAAGCTTTTAATCAAAAGAAGCCACAGGCGTTATTAGCTTGCAGCTCTGGAAGCATAAGGTAATGAGAGGAACTGTAGTAAAATGGCCTTAGTACAGAAACTCAGTTAAACATTCACCAATGGCCAAAAATGCATCTGAAGAGGTATAAACCTCCAGAAACCAACAATCAGATTATAGTAAACTGCACAAGTCTTCTACTGCTCAGGCAAAGTAAAAACTCAAACATATACCAAATTTCCAATAGAACAAGGTGGACTAGAATTACCCATTTTGACGGGGTATTTTACAGCAACATAGTTAAAGGCTCTAATATATACCACAAGCAGAAAAAGTACAGCTGTGTACACTTAACATAAATGTAGATGTTCGAGTGTATTCACTGTAGCAGTCATCACACTTGGGTTATCTGCCTGCAGGTAGCCCTCAGTCGGCCTGAATACGAGAGTCTTGGGATTTCTGCGTCAGATGCTGTCGCTTCTTCCATGATGTAAGGGGTATAAAACAGGCAGCCGACACCATTACATCAGTTTTTCTTGCCCCAGATGTCAGCAGCCCCCCAGATAGGAAGCTAGTATATGGTGTGGAACACCACCAGTAAAAAGTAAATACCCTTGCCATATAAAAATGGCCATACAGAGGATAGGTAGAAAGGATAGAGAAAAACAGGGGGTTGGAGGGAGGGAAACCAGGATTGCAACAGTGAATACACTCGAACATCTACATTTTATGGTAAGTGTACACAACTGTACTATGTTCTTCATGTTTCAATGTTGCAGTCATCACACTTGGGTTGATTCCCGAAGCTGAGGAAGGATGGAGGCATTCAAGAGGAGTTAGGGCTGGCTAGCAGGCCCTGTAAGACTGCTGTATCAAATCCAGCTCTGGATTTAGAAAAAATAGTTAAGTGGCAAGCTTGGTGAAGGTGTGTACAGAACTCCAGGTTGTAGCTGCCAGAATGTCTCTGGTAGGGACTCCCCTGAGAAATGCTGTAGAGGTGGAAGTAGCCCTAGTGGAATGTGCTCTGATCTCCATGGTGCTTGTAGCAGAAATGGATGCAGTGTGCTATTCATTTGGAAATGGTTTGCTTTGAAATGGCCTTGCCCTCTGCCCCTGTAGCAAAGCTGACTAGCAGTTGGTCAGACTTCCTGAAAGGTTTAGTCCTGTCAAGGTAGAAGCTGAGCTGTCTGTGCACGTCCAAGGAGTGCAGGATCCTTTCCCCTTTATTTTGAGGATTAGGGAAGAAGGTTGGCAAATGGATGGCTTGGTTTAGAGCCACACTAGAGACCACATTAGGCATAAAGGACAGGTTAGTCCTGAGGGAAACCCTGTCAGCATGGAAAATAATGAAGGGTTCCACAGCCATTATTGCCTGTAATTCAAACACTCTTCTAGCGAAGGTTATGGCTAAAAGCAAGGCTGTTTTCCGAGAAAGGAATTTTAACTCTGCTGAAGCCACAGGTTCAAAAAGGGGGGAGCATGAGCTTTTCCAGTACAAAGTTAAGGTCCCAGGCAGGGACGGGTGGTCTCCTAGGGGGCCTTAAGTTGTTAGCCCCTCTCAGAAACTGTTTGATGAGAGGGTGAGAGAATAGAGGTGGCTCAGTATTATAATGAGCTGAGATGGCAGAGGCACGAATCTTAATGGAGGAGAAGGATAGGCCTCTGTAGAGTAGCTTTGCTAGGTAATCAAGGATTTGAAGTAAGGAGGGCACAGTTGTGTCCTTTCATTGAGACTGGCTCCAAGAGCAATATCTTTTCCACTTCTCAGCATAGGATTTTCTAGTACTAGGCCTTCTGGCCTCAAGAATGACGTCCAGCACCTGGTTGCTGAGGGTTGCTGGTGGAGTATTCAAGGGATAAGCAAGGTTTAAGGTTTGCAGCTGTGGATGCAAAATCTATCCCTCCTGCTGAGACAGCAGGGAAGGTGTCTGATGAAGGTGCCAGGGTGGCACTGTTGTCAGACTACGTAAGAGTGGGTACCAGTGCTGGAATGCCCAATGTGAGGCAATAAGAATTGCCCTTGGGCTGTCCTGTCTGATCTTGAGTAGTACCTTTGAGAGGGGGGGGGGAAGGCATAAATGGAGAGGTTTTCCCATTTGAAAGATAAGGCATCCACCTTCCAGGCCCTGCTGTGAGGGTTGCTGGTGCAGAATTTGTCAACTGGTGGTTCTCAGGGGAGGCAAAGAGGTTCACCTCCAGTGTCCCTGACCTCTGGCTTAAAAGGTTGAAGGTGTTGGGCTCCAATTTCCACTCGTGTGGGTCCAGGAGATTTCTGCTTAAGTCGTCTGCCAGTGAATTTTGTTGGCCTGGCAGGAACTGAGCTTGTAGATGCACTTGGTTGCTCAAGGCTGTGTTCCACAGGGCCATGGCTAACCTGCAGAATGGGTAAGAATGGGTCGTAGATAGGATAAAACGTTGTCAGAACACTTATAAGCCAAAGAAACACAAGGTAATCACCAAGAACGCCAATTTTAATGAAACTTTCGGGCTCTCAACCCTTCATCAGCATGCATAATTCATATTTAGTTCCATTTAAATAGAGGTCTCCATAAAATCACATGATCAGAACCAGCCATTAGAATTTGCTATCTAATAAAACAATTTAACAATATAAAATATAAAAACATTAAACATTTATAATATCAAAATACATAATAACTTAATAGGAAGTTCATATATAATAAAATATTAAAAAAAAATTTATTATTATAGTCTACCTATAGTTTCATAGATTATTTAGCTGTCGTTGAACCAATACTGGCTTAATGCTAATAGCACTATTAAGAATGGGTCCCCCCTGCTTATGTACCACATAACTGTGGTGTTGTCTGTTTTTATCATTAGCTGTCCTGTAAGGATTAGGTATTTGAAGGCTGTCAGAGCATACTGTACAGCTAACATCTTTTTTTGATTGATGTGCAGGAGAATTTGTCCTAGGCTCCACTTTCCTTGAATACATTTGCCTGCCATGTGAGCCCCCCATGTATAGTCTGATATGTTCGTAGTCAAGATTTGGATGGCGAGGAGTTGAGTGAAAGGCAGTCTCTTGTAGTGGTTGCATGCTTCTGCCCACCAGAGAAACTCTGCCCTTAGACAAGGAATGATCGGAATTACTGTTTCCAGGTCCTGAGAATGTTGGCACCAAAGACTTAAGTACCAATGAAGTTTCCTCACATGCAGTCTTGCATATGGAATTAGCAGAATGCATGAGGCCATGAACCCTAGGGCTTGCAGACTTTTCCCTGCAGATAGCTGTTTTGGTGGCCATGTGTTTGAAGTAGTTGTTCAAATAGATCTGTTTTTCAGGAATGATAAAGGCCATCTGGGAAGTTGTGTTCAAGCTTGCTCCCAGGAATACAATTTTTTGACTGGGCACCAGTTGTGATTACTTTTCATTGATGGTGTACCCCAATGAAGATAGGAGTCTTTTTACAAATGCCAGGTGTTGAAGTAGTAATTCCCAACTGTCCGCCTGAATCAGGCAGTCGTCCAAGTACGGGAAAATTTGGATATTTCTCTGCCTGCAGTATACAATGGCTAGAGCCAGGCACTTTGTGAATACCCTGGGCGCAGTAGATAAGCTAAAGGGAAGTGCATACAGCCTGCCCTGAAGCGGAGATATTTCCTGCAAGACTCCCTTATCAGGATGTGCAGATATGCTTCTTTTAAGTCTAGGGTGGCTAGCCAGGCATCCTTGGCTAGCATAGGGAGAAACTGTTGCAGGGTTAGTATTTTGAATTTTGGGACCACCAGAAAGGTGTTGAGAATTGATAGATCCAGGATTGGGCACAAAGAGCCCTCTTTTCTGGGTACCAGGAACAGTCTGGAGTAGAAACCCTGTCCCCTTTGTTCTTCTGCAACAGGTTGAATGGCCCTGATATTGAGCAGGGAATGTACTTGCTTTTGAGCCTCTGCCCACTGATTTGGAGGAAGGTCTGGAAACCCACTTGGGGTTAGCAGGGAATGAACGTAGAATCGGTACCCCTGGGGTACAATGTTTAGAACCCATCGGTCCTGAGTAATGGACATCCAGTTTTTGGCATGAAGGGCAAGTTTTCCTCCTAGGGGCGCAAGTAGATGGGCGGGGCTGGGAAGGACAACTGACGAGTCATTGTGAACTTTTACCATAAGGGGGTGGGCTTGCCACTCCCTGGTTTTGAGGTGGGAGCACTCCATTGTTTAGATCTCTGCATACCCCGAGACTGTAGTCTTGGTGGTCTGGTTCCCCTGGGTTTGGACTGAAGGCCTGGGAGGGGCTGGAAAGGACCAGCTTTTTGTAGGCCAATGCCTACTGAATCTAGGTGGCTGCACTTGTAAGAATTCTTTAACAGTTTACATAGATTTAGCTTTTTCTTCCATCTTTTTAAGAACCTCTTCTGCTTTGGTGTCAAACAAACGGTCCTCATTTAAAGGAGTGTCTAGTAATTTTGATTTGACATGGTCTGGCAAGGTTTAATCCTTCAGACAAGCATGCCTTCTTAGTACAGATCCAGTGACTGCAGCCCTGCAAGATGCTTCTAGGGCATCAAAGCCTCACTGCAAAGTATGCTTACTAATTTGGTTTGCAGAATGCATTAACTCTTGTATATCTTTATTTTCTGCACAACCTGGAAGTAACACCATTTTTTGTTGAATTTGTTCCACAATATGTTGCTGGTACTTCAACATATGAAACTGGCAATTCAATGCCCTGATGGCTACAGTTGCAGAGGTATATACCTTCTTACCCCATCTGTCTAAAGCTCTGGAATCCCTGTCGGAAGGAGTAGGGTTTTTGGCTGTGGTAGCCCAACACTTTTAGGCTCCTGGGAAACTGTCTCTGGATCCGCAGTAGGATTCTTAAAGAGGAATTTGTGAGAATCAGGTATTCTGTAATACCTGTCAGGTGTTTTAGGGGCCGGTGGTAAAGTGTCTGGAGTAAGACTGGATTCCATGAAGACATCATCTATAACATCCAGAACAGGGGGTATAGCTATGGGCCTGTGCTGAAGCAACTCTAAAAATTCTCTGAGTCTCTTTTTGGACTGAGGATAATCCTGGCATTCCCAATGGAAATGCTCTCAAAGTATGCAAGGTTTCACCAAGAGAGAAATCCTCTGGAGGGGAGGCAGAGGGAATGGATTCCTCTGCATCTGAATCCTCAAAGGTACATAAGGGTATGTCCTGGTAATCAGAAGGGTCTGCGCCATCGGACTCATGGTCTGTAGAATCAGAAAGAAACTCAAGTCTTGGCCTCTTAGCAGGGGAAGGCTGGTTTCCCCTAATTAGGGTGATAAGTTGTTTTTGAGGCATGCACTTTGGTCGTCGGTTTTCTAGGCGTAGTGTGCACTCTGGGCCTGAGAAACTCGGTACTTTTAGCTAAAAATGAAGTTTCCGGTTTAATGCGAATATCGGTAGGTCGGAATACACCTTCAGAAGCCGGTGCCTGCTCAGCGGCGCTGGACCCATCCAAGGTAGAGACATCCGCAGGTTCCATAGTTGAAGAAGCATCTCGCGGTATACCGGACTCCAAATGGGTCTCAGCAGAGGCCTGCACATCTGTAGAAGCAGGCATTGGGGGCTGCAAAGGCACCTCACTGAGTACTGGTGGACTGGCGACTAGCTTAATGGAAGTGTTGTCAGCAGTTTTTGACCTATGCGGTCTGTCTTTATCTTGGTGCTTTTTCAGAAGTTCGATAGTCAGATGGCTTACCAAAGCCATTTCAGAATATGGGAGTGGGAGGATGACATAATGGTTAAGGTGTTTACCTTAAAGACACAAGGTGCAGGGTTTGAGTCTCACATGGGGTAACTGGCTATGCTTCAAATGGTCCAAAAGGGCAGTTAGCCTAGTACTAACCTATGAACCTATGGAGAACGAGAACGAAAGAATTTAACTACAAAAATAGACCGAAGACGAATGGTTCGGGTGTTAAACAAGGCAAAAAAATGACATCGAGGGACGTCATGGTCTGGGCCTAAACAGGTAATGCAGTAAGAATGAAAATCTCTGTGAGGTATTTGCTTTCCACAGGCAAGACAATTGTCAATTTTTTCTGACATCGGTTAGAGCAAGGAAAAAGAATCCCCAACAGGGTACTTAGCTTTAGAAGACTTCAGGATTGAAACTCAAAAAATGAGAAGTTATGTACCTACCATAACGTTCCATGTTAGTTGTCTTCTCTCGCCTTCTTTCTTGCTTGATGGGTTCGGAGCCGATCCTCGGCTCCAACTCGGCACTTGCTAAGCTCGAGAGTCACTTTTACCAGCTCGAGGCAGCCCCATATCCCATGATGCAAGGCGGTAAGTACCCAGATCTCGTTTGATGACAAAGGGCAAAAGCACCAAGCATAAACACTTCCCAAAGGAAGAAAGAAAGCCTACAGGATGGAAGAAGGACCAGCTCTGAATGGTCTTCAGCATAAAAATTCCTTGTAGAAAAGGTCTGTCCAGGCCTGGGGGAAGGAGGGAGGGTCGCAAGAAAGAAGGCGAGAGAAGACAACTAACATGGAACGTTATGGTAGGTACATAACTTCTCAATGTTAAGTTGTCAATCTCGCCTTCATTCTTGCTTGATGGGACCGCGTCCCTAGCACCTCTATCCTGGGTGGCTCAATGGAACAGACTCTTGAGGACTGTAGAGCCAAAACTGGCTCTGTCCCTGGAGGCCAAGTCCAATTTGTAATGGGAAACAAAAGTATGAGGAGTGGCCCAAGTGGCCGCTGCACAAATAGTGTCTAAAGGAAGTCTAGCTTGAAAGGCTGTAGAAGTAGCTAAGCTTCTAGTTGAATGTGCTTTAGGTTTTGAGCACAGCTGTTTTCCCCTGAGCCAATAAATTTCAGAGATGACAGAAGAAAGCCATCTAGATAAGGTCACTTTAGAGACAGGAAGGCCTCTCTTGTTCTCAGCATAGGAAACAAAGAGTTGATCGGATTTCCTAAATTGTTTAGTTCTGTCCAAATAATATCTGAGTTGGCGATGGACATCAAGATAATGTAGTTTTTGTTCCGATCTGTTTGAATAGTTTGGAAAAAATACAGGGAGATCAATGGATTGATTCAAATTAGTCTTGGAGGCGACCTTAGGCAAAAAGGTCGGATTAGTTCTCAATGATACTCTGTCTTTGTGAAAGACCAAATAGGGGGGTCGAACCGATAGAGCATGAAGTTCAGACACCCTCCTGGCCGATGTAATAGCTACTAGGAATAAGGTTTTCCAAGAAAGAAATTTTAGGGAGCAAGAAACAGCTGGCTCGAAAGGGGGAAGAATCAAGGATGTCAGCACTAAATTTAGATCCCATTGAGGAGGAGGATTCCTGATTGGAGGCTTCAGGAGGAAAATTCCTTTCAAGAAGGCTCTACAAAGCCTATGGGACATAATATTGTGATCTGCGATCCCAACATGAAAGTTCGAGATAGCAGCCAATTGAACTCTAACTGTGGAAGAAGAGGAGCCTGCATGAAAAATCTCCGCTAAGAAGTCCAAAACTGCCTGAACTGGGGCAGTGAAGGGATCAATATTCTTGGCTTTAGCCCAATAAGAGAAACGTTTCCATTTGCTTGTATAAATCCTCCTAGTAGAGGATTTTAAAGAAGCTACTATGATGTCTCTAACAGGGTTAGAGATCAAAGGAAGCCTGGCTAAGGAAAGAAGTGGAGCAACCATGCTGTGAGGTTGAGAGAAGGGATAGATCGGTGCAGCTGACCGGATTGGTGAATCAGAAGATCTGGCACTGGGTCCAGATGCCACGGCTGCACCACAAGGTGACGATGGAGGAACGGAAACCAAATTTGTCGAGGCCAATAAGGAGCAATGAGAATCATTTTGGCTCTCAAAACGGTTGCTTTCTGGATAACTTGAGGGATCAGAGGAAAAGGAGGAAAGGCATAAAGAAGTCCCTGGGGCCAATCCTGGGTCAGAGCGTCTCTGGGGGGATGGCCTGACAGAGGGAAGAGAGAGAAGAAGTCTGGGCATTTGCTGTTTTGAGGAGTAGCAAAAAGATCGCAACATGGGCGACCCCATTCCAGAAAAATCTCTTCCACTATAGATTGCTTGAGAGACCACTCGTGAGGCATGAGAATAGCTCTGCTCAATCTGTCCGCTAAAATGTTGGTTTTCCCAGGGATGTGCGTTGCTACCAGAAACCGATGAGAGGAGATCACCCATTGCCAAAGTCTGAGCGCTTCTCAACACAAGGGGTAGGACTTGGTTCCGCCCTGTTTGTTGATATACCAAACTACAGACATGTTGTCTGTGTGGACTGCAATTGTCCCTACAGGAAGAAAGTCGTTGAGGGCTTGCAACGTTAAAAGCACTGCTCTCATCTCTAGGACATTTATGTGCAGGTGGTACTCGAACGGTTGCCACGCCCCATGAACCATCCTGCCCTGATAATGACCCCCACCCGATCAGGGAGGCGCCTGTGGTGACAGTGGCTACCGGGAATGGGGGTACAAAGTGTCTGCCTTGGTGAATCTGGGGAGAAGTGATCCACCAAGCAAGATGATTTTTGCAAATCTGTGTCACCAGAATCTGGTGACGCATTGGAAGTTGTTGGTAAGACCACTGAGTGAACAACATCCACTGAAGAAGGCGCATGTAGAAGCGAGCCAGGAAGAAGAGTAATGGCCGCAGCCATGAGGCCTAATACCTTTAGAACCATTCTGGCCTGTACTTTCTTGTTGGCTAGAATGATCCTGACATGACTTTGAATGTCTGAAACTCTTTGGTCTGTAAGGGTAGCTGACATCCGAACAGTGTTTAAGTTTGCCTATGAAAGTAATAGACTGGCAGGGCAATAAGGATGACTTTTCAAGTTGATCGAGATGCCCAAATGAGAACAAAGATTTATTGTGTAATCCCTGGCTTGAACAAGCTGATGCCTGGTGGTGGCTGAGAGGAGCCAGTCGTCGAGATATGGAAACACCTGGAATCCTTGACGCCTCAGGTGAGCCGTGACCACTGCCATGCATTTGGTGAACACTCTGGGGCTGTGGTGAGACCAAAGGGCAGGGCTCTGAACTGGAAATGACTGGACCCCAGCCGAAGCGGAGAAATCTCCTGGAGCGCCTGTGAATTTTATGTGATAGTACGATCCTGAAGATCTATTGAGCACATCCAGTTGTCCTTCTGCAAGAAGGGCAGAATCGACTGAAGAGTGACCATTGGAATCTTGTCTTCCTCACAGACTTGTTGAGTCTGCTGAGATCCAATATTGGTCTCCAGTCTCCGCCTTTTGGGGACCAAAAGAACCTTGAGTAGATTCCGGCTCTGAATGGTCTGTTGTAACTGGCTGAATGGCTCTTTTTGCAGTAGTTTTGAGACTTCTAACTCTGCAATTTCCTTAGACCGGTGGTACATCTGGAAGGGAATTTGAGGGATAGAAAGGACTTTCCTCGAAAGGAATTTTGTAACCCTCGGATATGATCGACTGTACCCATCTGTCTTGAGTGAGAGAACGCCAGGCTTCGGGTACAGCGATAGTCTTCCCCGACTGCCTCCAAGGAGGGACAGCCGGGCAACATCTCAGGGATGCTGAAAGGGCTTGTCAGAGAGAGACTCTCTGTTTCCCTGGTTTTGTGGACCCCTCTGCCTCTAGAGCGGCGCCTGTTGTTGTTACCCCTCTGCCTCTAGGGGTAAACTGACCATGTGAATCCGGGCGTGGCTCCTTGGGATTTATGGAACCACATTTTGCCACCCTTCTGTCCTTTGGGATAAGGTCTAGAAGGGGTGGAAAACGGACTCCTACGGCAGAAAGAGTTTTGCCATCCTGCTCACACCTGGTCAACGTTTCCTTCACTTGAGGGCCAAACAAAGCTGACCCATCAAAGGGAGAGTTTGTGAAGGACGCCTTAAAGGGATCTGCAAAATTACATAGCCGCATCCAGGCTTGGCGTCTAAGAGCCACACCTGTACCTGCGGCCCTACTCGCTCCATCAGCAGCATATGATATCAGCCGCATGGAGGAGTTTGCAATGGAGTTAAGGGTTCCTAGCTGCGAAGCAATTTTTTCCTGAGCTCCTGCAGCTGTAGGATCCTGCACAACTTCACCTAGCTCCTTAAGGATATCCCTTTGGAGTCTGGTGAAGTGCCATAGGTAGTTCAGCTTAACGATAGCAAAGGTCGCTGAAGAAAACATCCGCTTACCATATCTATCCATTGTCCTAGAGTCCTTATTAGGAGGATGGACAGGTACGGAAGGATCTGCAAGTTTCTTCTTGGTGGCAGCCGCCACTACCATGGCATCAGCGGGGACACCTTTTGTAAGGAATTGCTTGTCCGACGGGGCAGTAATAAATTTAGAAGGCCTCCTAGGGACTGGCTCTAGAGAGTCAGGAGCAGCCCACGCCTTCGAGCAATAACCTGCATAAGGGGTCGAAGGCGGAGACACCCAGGAGGTGGAGGGCCGAGATCCAAACGCCTCCAGGTATACTGACTCATCCTCAGAGGGATTATTGATGGGCCAGTTTCCCCTCTGTCTAAGGAGTTCTAGGATGTCTGAGAAGGAGACATCCTCAGAGGGGGATCTTGGGGATCCCTCTGACTCATCTAAGTCAGTATCTGAAGTGATAGACTCGGGGGAGTCTACGTGTTTCCTCTTACATGTCCTCTTCCACGGAGGATCTCCCGACAAATCAGGAGAATCCTCGGAAGAGGGGGATATTCCCAGTGGGGAAACCTGAGGCAGAGGATCTCTGGGTCCTGGAGCAAGAGAAGTGGCAGAGATGTCAACAGGCACCATAGAGGGAGGAGCTAAGGGAACAGACTGCTGGCTGAGACCAGTGGCCAGCACACTCTTCATCACCTCGGCTCCCCTCCCAGGAAGGTCCGAGAGAACCCGCTCAAGAACTAGGAACTCCAGGACCCACCGAAAAGGAAGGCTCCGAGGCAGATGTCGGAGCCGAGCTCACTAAGGCCGAGGCTCCAAGGGGAAGAGCGGGTTCGACAAGGGTCCGATGCCACTCACCCTCGGAGGAGACCAGGGAAGCCCGGCCACCGAATCCCTCTAAGGAAGGTCTCAAGAGGAGATAAGAGTAGAGGCTGAAGGAGCAGAAGGGGTATCTGCCCCTCAGCCATAGCAGAAACCATTCCAAGACTCCAACTCCAAACTCTGGGGTAGAGTCAAGGAGGAACTGCAACGGGTGTGGACTAATAGTCGCCTGCTGAGACGGACTATGTAGCATTTGGGCCAGTGCCTGTGACTTTAGTAATCTACTGACCACTCTCTCCAAATCATGGTCAGAAAGCCTGGATGACCTTGAAGATCGGCTCCGATGGCTCCGCCCGAGAGGAGAGGCGGCCGAGCCGAAGTATCGGCTCCAAGGAAGGGGACCTAGACCTCTTCCTCGAAGGAACCATCGGAGCCGATGAAACCACAGAAACTGTCGGAGCCGACAACTTATCGGCACCGACAGGTAGCTTCGATGCATCGGCTCCAGCCGGAGCCGACACGGCCATAAAAGTAAGGGTGTCGGAGCCGATCAGAGCAGACACCGATGCCTGGGCCACATGGTGGTCGAAACCGATCGGAGCCGACACCGAAGTGGTCGAACCAGAGTCGGCACCGATAGCCATCGGTGCCGAAGGTTTAGGTAATTCCAGAATCGGCTCCAGCCGGAGCCGATCTCGACTCTGAATGAGTCGGAGCCGAGGCCACAGGCTTGGACACAGAAGCCTGGGCCTTGGAAGACTTAGAAGTCTTAGATGGGGCTGACTTAGCCGGAGAGCCCTCCGCTTAAGAAGGCCCCTCAAAATCAATTTATTTTTCCTGCAGGACTCTCTGGCTAAAAGAATGACATATAGCACAGGAGTCCTGCAGGTGAAGAGGCCCCAGGCAGTAAAGGCAAGAAGTGTGACCGTCTGTCAGAGACATCTTCTGACAGCACGAGTCACACTTCTTAAAGCCTGAGACCCTTTCCTTAGACATGGTGAATAAAACACACACACAACACCAGTCCAAGAAATTAAATTAAATATATCAAAAGATATCAATAACAGACACACACACACACCCTAACGGGGGGGGGGGATGGGTGAAAGTCTGACAAAGTTATGAGGAGACAGGGAAATTTTCTGTCAGAAAGGGACTAAAACTAAGTTAAAACTAATAATTTTAAGGCTTTTTGAAGAAAGGGGCTAAAATAGTAAAGTAACAATTCACTTACCAGGAGCTGGTAAAAGGAGGACCTCATCAGCGAAGCGGCAAATGAGATCTGGGTACTTACCGCCTTGCATCATGGGATATGGGGCTGCCTCGAGCTGGTAAAAGTGACTCTCGAGCTTAGCAAGTGCCGAGTCGGAGCCGAGGATCGGCTCTGAACCCATCAAGCAAGAATGAAGGCGAGATTGACAACTTAACATCTAAAATTTCAGGTAGCTTCCGACCAGCACTTGTGAACTGCTTCTGTTTCAGGCTCCTTCTCGGCAAGAAAGATTGATGTAATGACGTCGGCTGCCTGTTTTATACCCCTATCAACTTGACATCATGGAAGAAGCGACAGCATCCGACACAGATATCCCAAGACTCTGGTATTCGGGCCGACTGAGGGCTACCTGCAGGCTGATAACCCAAGTGTGATGACTGCAATAGTGAAACATGAAGAACATCTATAATTCAAAATGGAAAGGAATGATGACGATACGGGGGGGGGGGGGGCTCAAGAAATAAGAAGACATTGCAATTTTGGATGCAGACTCTTAAGAACAACAAAAACCATACAGAGTATTATATTTATAAAACAGCATGGAGTATTCAAAGAACTACATCAGCATGAAAATGGAGAAGAGAGATTCTGCCAATAGGGATGACTGTGGTTAGGGATACGGATAAAAGGCAAGAGGGGCCTGCAATTTATTGGAGAAAACTGGCAAAGTAACCAAGGTACTGGGAGCAAATAACTAGAAAGGGAAAGGTAACAGAATGGGAAGAGGCCAAGAATGTATTTGGACTGCAGGTTAGAGAATACCTTCCCCTATCAAGGATTGATATCAGAGTACAGGCAAAGAGAAAGAAACAGGGGGTCCTAAATGAACGACCAGCACTGGTAAGAGTTTTCAATAGAATCTAGAGCAGAAGCTGCCGTTAAAAAGGAATAATTAATACAGCATATAAAATATTACATTATAATTATAAGAATCAATCAGAGGTGCTTAGAAAGGATTGGATAAGCAACTCACAAAGAGACAATGGGCAACAAAGTGTAGAAGATTTAGGATCTTTGCCTGGAAGTGTTTACATGGGTATTTTTATACCCTAAGTAGACTCCAAAGAATTTTTACTCGGGTGGATAGCAAATGTTGGAGGTGTGACGGGCAAGAAAGAGGTGATGGGGAACATATTTTTTGGAAGTGTAGCGAGTTGGCAGACTTTAGGGATTCCTTGCAGGCTGCTCTGTCGGAGATGCTGGGTGAGCGGATTGGATTGACTGAGGAGATTATTTTTTTTTTAGCTACAAGGCAGAATCAGAAATGCCTAGCCATAGTAAAGGCTTGCTGAGTCTAATTATGGTGGCTGCCCAAAAAGCAATTATTAGAAAATGGAACTCAAAGTCTAGACCAACTTTACTAGAAGTAGTGAATACAGTAACAGAGATAAAACTGGAATTGGGACATTTAGAAAAAGGATGGCGCACACTACATAGAAAAAAAATGGGAATTGTGAGAACAATATATGCAGAGAAGGAACAAGGTTTAAGAGGCAGGATTTGAATGAGACATATAATGCTTAACTGACAACGACTGGATAGATAATAAGTGATGTATAATGTTTGCAACTACAGTTATTTCAGCGGCAACTGTGATGTATAATATTTGCAACTAAAGTGGTGTCAATGTTGTTTGTTTTTCATTTATATAAATGTAAGATTGCATGTGTCATACATGATAATTTCATAAAGATGTTTATTGGGGGAAAAAAGTATACACCAAATTTTCAATCAGAAAAAAAATCAGTCACAGCAGCAGAATACACTATTCAAGTTCTGATAGAAAAAACAAAGGAAGTAAAACCCAAAAGGGTTTCCTATCACAGCTCAGCAGCTGAAAAGATCCAGACTAAGGAGCAGTCTTCCAAGAGATCCTTCTCTTATGACACCAGAAAGCTCCAAGGATCCTGTATGTGGGTCTGTAAGGTAGTCCCTAAACTGCCAGGGGATTGGTCCAACACTCTCAGAAAGTATTGGGAGGAACTCTGTGCTTTAGTAGACTGCCAGAGGAGGGTGGCAGGGCACTACTACCCAAATGCCAGTAAGGCAGTTTGTTAGCTGTACACCAATGCTGCCATAAGACCCACGATAGGCTCAGCCATCTACCCCCAAGCTACTCGGGTCCTCATAATGGGAAAGCATAAAAGAGACAAAGAAGTGTGAAACCGTATCCAGCTGAAGTCAAACCCTGACTGGATATCTTAAAGGACTTCTTCCTATTTATTGAGAACCCACAGTCTGCAATCAGGGGAGTAACCATGCTACGGGTATTAATAGAGAAGTCTTTTGATAGGATCAAGGGCAGCCAGCCATCTAAGCAAAGAAACAAGGGAATGTCCTTTTCCTGCAAAGACTCTACACTATCAACCACAACTAGCACCATGCTAAACACAACTGGCATTGAGGTTACCAAAAGACAACACTTTGAATTTAAGATTGTGCTCATCCAGCATAAACCAAATCTTCCTGTGCAGCAATGCAGTACAGCAGATCTGCTATGTCCAGTGACACTTTTCAGGAACCCTACAACATCAGCAAAAAAAAAAAAAAAAAAAAAAAAAAGTTAAGTACTCACCATAACATTCCATGTGATAGTTGTTCATCTCGCCTTCATTCTGACTGATGGGTTCGGAGTCAATCCTCAGCTCTGACTCGGCCAAATGCAAAAGCTCGAGGTCTTCAACCAGCGTGTGGCCCACTCCCTATCCCATGATGCTCTGGTGCTTCCCTCAGATCTTGTTTCCAGCAAACTATACTGATAAATAAATACCCTGGTAGGAAGACACAAGAATACAGTAGATAAGGACTAAGTAATCACCAAGACTTTTTTCAACTTCCCGGTCCTCAAGAATTCTTGGTAGGGGGATTGGTGGGTGGGACGTAAGAATGAAGGCGAGATGAACAACTCACATGGAACGTTATGGTGAGTACATAACTTCTTTATGTGATGGGTTAGCGTCCCAAGCACCATCTTTCCTGGGAGATTCACGAAAGTATATTACTCAGAATTGCGGAACCAAAAGAGGCCCTGTCCATGAAGGCCCTATCCAATTTGTAATGAGTGATAAAGGTATGAGGTGTAGACATGTGGCCATTGCATAAATGGAATGTATGGGAAGAGTTATACGTAAAGGAAATGCAATCTGATAGCCATTTTGACAACATAGTTTTTACTTAAAAAACTCTAAAACATAACCAGCAAACACTCCAAGTACTGAAAAGCCCACAAGTCGTACAAATGTGTAAACTAAAAAAGTGTTTAGTTTACACATTTGTACGTGTGGGCTTTTTGGTACTCGGAGTGTTTGCTGGTTACTTTTTAGAGTTTTTTAAACATAGTTTTTATCGCAGGAGTACCCTTCATTGACTCTGAAAAGGAAACAAAGAGCTGTTCTGATTTTCTAATGTCCTTAGTCCTAAATAGAATCGAAGTTGCCTATGGACGTCAAATTTGTGAAGCATTTGTTCCATCTTATTAGTATATTTTGGGAAAAAAACAGGTAATTCTGCAGCCTGGTTGAGGTTTATCTCTAAACAAACCTTAGGTAAAAATGACGGATTTGTCCTCAGCGATACTCTGTCACTGCAAAAAAATCAAGTATGGGGGTTTAAAGGACAATGCATGTAATTCTGAAACCCTTCGAGCAGAAGTAATAGCTACTAGAAAAATGGTCTTCCATGATAAGTATTTCATGAGAAGAAATCTTGGGATGAACACCATGGCTTACTCACTATTAGTTAAAACACTAAGGCTAAACAACTGTTTGCGTAGAAAACAACTTTAATCAATAAAAGACCAAATGAACGATGAGCCCTTTTGGCTGTATTAGCCTTCATCAGATAGTAAAAGAAACTGTCATCTAGATCATTTAAAAATAAAGTATCAGCCAATCACAATCATGGTATAAAACAAATGAACCAATAGAAAACATTTCCTACTACCTAAAACATTCATCTTTATAAAATCCAATAGTAAATCACTTAATAGTCAATAAGCCAATACCTAAACAAAGGGTGGAGTTGAAACAATAATGAGAGCACATCCAATTGCCAAGACATATGTATACTTGTAATTCTTAATGGCATGTACAAAACTCAACAAGAGTTTTTGTTTAGTTCATCGAACCTAAATGTGACTTCTACATAAACTATAAATCATAACATTGGTAACGGAGTCATAAAGACAAAGTTCAAAGGCTTCCGCACCAAGGCATAAAGCTAAAGAACATTGAGCACATAACGCCACAATGTCCGTGGAGTCAATCATCAAAATTAAGTAGAACAAATGAATCAATGCCTAATGGAAGGTGGAATTATGACAAGAATAACATCACTTCCAATGCTGAAGTATGCATAGATTAGCAATACTCAATAACATGTACAAAGATCGACAAAATATTTGCATGGCTCATCCAACATAAAAATAATTTTTTCTACATATCTAAAACCTTATAATAAATGGTAGCTCATCTCTTTGATAGCGAAGTCATAAAATTAAAATACAAACATTTTACACAATAGGGATTAAAGCTAAAAATCAAGGAATATCACAACAATGCTCATGGAGCCAATCATTAAGGTTTAACCAAATGGGCATTATGGAGAGGACTCACTCTAGGTCTCCCTATTGAAAATACCATCCAATCACCATAAGCAAATGTAAAGCAAATCATACAGTTTTCTAAAGAATCCTAGCCAATCATAAGACAGAAATAAAAGGCTTCTATAACAAAGCATGAGACTACGAATCCTTCACAATCCTACTAAAACTACCATAAATAACCCATAGAACTACTTTACAATGGGAATCCCATAAGATCATTAATAGCCTGCATCAAACAATGTATAAATTGAGTAACAGTAAACGACAATTTCATAAAGGCAAAAGCCGTACTGCTGGGACATGTAACCCAGAAGAAAGTCCTATTTTAGGGTTCAAATAATAAAGTTAAGGCCATCAATAGCCTAGATGGTATAAAATACAAATTAACAGTAAAAAAAAACAATAAAACTTATGCACATAAACAAAAGCAGTGTTGCCAAACATTAACTTTATGTAAATTAATAGTATGAAGTAGACTCCCCTATGGGTTGCTAAAAAAATGAACGCCAGCCAATAGCCATTTTTCAAGTAAACAACCAATCATTTAATACCCTAAGGAACATTAGCCAATCATCACCAGCTCAGCTAAAGGGTAAGACTAAAACCATTAGTAACCTTACAACATGCAGAGTCAGACATGCATAGCAGTAAAACTCATCTTCGCATAGACAGTAAACATATCACCATCCTGATGATTAATTCGGTATCAGAAAAAGGGTTCATTATAAATTATCTAGTGTAAGCAGACAACCACTGGCCAATTTCAGATGTGTAACCAATCATTCAGTCCACTGAAGAGAACTGACCAATCTTCACAGACCCTGTTATAACAAATATGAGCGCCTCAAGCAAAAGTACAGTTTTGTACCTACCATAAATGTAGATGTTTGAGTGTTCACCCTGCTGCAGTCATCACACTTGGGGTTATCCTGTCGTCAGGCGGTCCCGCAGTCAGCCAGAATTCCAAAGTCTTGGTTCGGCGTCGGTTGCTGTCGCCTCTTTCCTGACGTCAGTGCACCAAGGGTATATATAATGCAACCAACGCCATTTTCTTCAGTTTTTCTTGCCCCAGATGTCAGGTGCCCCCAAAAAGGTGATCAGAATTAGTACCAAATGGAGTGAACACTGCACAAACACAAAATCCCTTCAGCTATAAACAAATACATCATTAAGGCATAGAAGAGATTTTGCCAGTAGATCAGAGGGGATGGAGGGAGGGTAACCTGGACTGCAGCAGGGTGAACACTCGAACATTTACATTTATGGTGGGTACAAAACTGTACTATGTTCATTGTGTTACCCTGCTGCAGTCATCACACTTGGGTTGAATCCCAAAGGTAAGGTAGGGGGGAGGTATCAGAGGATTAGTGGAGGCAATAAGGCCCTGCAGAACTGCAGTGGCGAAGCCCGCCCTGGACTTAGAGTAAAGAGATAAGTGATAGTGTTTGGTAAAGGTGTGTACTGAACTCCAAGTTGCAGCTTCTAAAATTTCCTTGGTTGGAACCCCCCTGAGAAAGGCTGTAGAGGTAGCTGTTGCCCTGGTAGACTGGGATCTAATGGTAGCAGGAACTGGTTTCCCATGATGGGTATAGCAGAAACGTATGCAATGACCTATCCATTTAGAAATGGTTTGCTTAGATATAGCCTTCCCTTGAGAAGCTGTAGCATAGGATACAAAGAGCTGGTCAGTTTTTCTGAAAGCCTTAGTTTTGTCCAAGTAGTAACGAAGCTGCCTGTGAATGTCCAAGGAATGCAGGAGTCTCTCACCTTTGTTCTGTGGATTGGGGAAGAAGGTGGGTAAGTGGATGGTTTAATTTAAAACTACACTGGAAACCACCTTAGGCATAATGGCAGCATTAGTTAGTAGAGAAACTCTGTCTTGATGAAAAATGAGGAAAGGTTCCACTGCCATTAGTGCCTGTAGCTCTGAGACTCTCCTAGCTGAAGTTATTGCTAGGAGCAGGGCAGTCTTCCATGATAGGAACTGAAGATCTGCAGAAAAAGCTGGTTCAAAGCGAGGTAGCGTTAGTTTTTCCAGAACAAAGTTGAAGTCCCATGTTGGTGTAGGAGCTCTCCTGAGTGGTCTAATGTTTTTTGCCCCTCTGAGGAACTGCCTTAGAAGAGGATGTGAAAATAAAGGTGGATCCGTGTTCTAGTGAGCTGAAATAGTTGAAGCATGGATTTTAACTGAGGAAAAGGAAAGTCCTTTGTGCAACATCTCAGCTAAATACTGTAGAATGTGAGGCATGTGAGGCTGAATTGTGTCTTGGCCTTTAGCTTGGTTCCAGGCACAAAACCTTTTCCATTTGTCCGAATAAGCCTTCCTGGTGCTTGGCCTCCTGGCTTCCAGAATAACATCCAGAACTGCTTGTGAAAGAGGAGCTGGTTGGATAGTTGATATGCCATGCAGCCAGATTTAAAGTTTTGAGCTGGCTGTGAAGAATCTGTTTGTTTTGTTGTGTGAGCAAATGGGGTATTTGAGGCAATATCCATGGTGGGCTGTGGGCCATATTTTTCAATAGCGGGTACCAGTGCTGGCGTGGCCAGTCTGGGGCTATGAGAATCAGTCGTGGTCTCTCCTTTTTGACCTTCAAAAGAACCTTTGTGAGGAGAGGTAATGCAGGGAAGGCATATGCTGTCTGGTTTTTCCAACTGAAAGAGAGAGTGAGTCCACTTTCCAAGCTTGATGGCGGAATGTCCTTGTACAAAATTTTGTTAGTTGGTAGTTTTGAGGACTGGCAAACAGGTCTATGTTTGGAAGGCTCCATTTTTGAGTTATCATTGCAAATATTTGGGGATCTAGTTTCCACTCGTGGGGATCTTTGATGTTTCTGCAGAGGTCGTCTGCCAATGTGTTCTTCTGTCCTGGCAGGAATTGAGCTTGTAACTGGACTTGGTAGGCCAGAGCTGTGTTCCATAAGATCATTGTTTGCCTGCATAGAGGGTAGGAATGTGTACCCCCTTGTTTGTTTATGTACCACATTACTGTGGTGTTGTCCGTCTTTATTGCAAGTTGTCCTGGATGTAATAGATCCTTGAAGGCTGTCAGAGCTTTCTGTACAGCTAGCATCTCTTTTTGAATTATGTGCAGATTTCTTTGATCTGCAGTCCATAGGCCTTGAATGGTCCTGCCATGTGTGCCCCCCAGGTGTAGTCTGAAGTATCTGTTGTGATAGTCTGCCTGGCTGGGGGCAAGGTGAAAGGCCGACCCTTGTTGAGGTGACATGCCTGTGACCACCATAGAAATTCCTGTTGTAGGCAGGGAATGAGAGATATCATTGTGTCCAAGCTGTGGGCTGTGTTGAGACCATATGCTTTTTAGGTACCACTGTAATTTCCTCATATGCAGCTTTGCAAATGGTATTATTAGTATGCAAGATGCCATGAAGCCCAAAGCCTGCACAATTTTTCTTGCAGTTAATTGGGTCTTTGTTGCCATTGTCCTGAAATATTGAGTCAGTTGTAGTTGCTTGTTTGGCGTAAGATAAGCCTTCTGAGCCATTGTATTCAAGCTGGCACCCAGGAATGTCATTTTTTGTGAGGGTACTAGTTTTGACTTCTTTTCGTTTACTGTGTAGCCCTGGCAGTTTAGTAGATGTTTTACAAAGGCCAGATGATGTAAAAGAATGTCTTTGCTTTCTGCTTGGATGAGGCAGTCGTCCAGGTATGGATATATATGAATTCCTCTGTCTGCAGTATGCAATTACTGGTGCCAGGCATATTGTGTAAACTCTGGGCGCAGTAGATAAGCCAAAGGGCAGTGCTGAGAATTGGTAATGGGTTGAATCTGCAATGAAATGGAGGTATCTTCTGCGACTTGGTCTGATAGGGACATGCAGGTATGCCTCCTTGAGGTCCAACGTTACTAGCCATGTTTCCTTGCCCAACATGGGAAGTAGCTGCTGTAGTGTTAGCATCTTGAATTTGGGTAATTATAAGTAAGTGTTTAGAATTGAAAGGTCCAGAATTGGTCTCCAGCCATTGTCCTTTCTGGGCACTAGAAAGAGTCTTGAGTAAAATCCTTGGCCTTGCTCTCGAGTAGGTACCAGTTGAATGGCTCTCATGTCCATGAGAGCTGTAATTTGCTTTTGTGCCTCTGCCCATTGATTTTGTGGCAGGTTTGGCATTCCTCTTTTCATTGGCAAGGTGTGAAAGTGGAATCTGTATCCTTGTAAAATTATGTCTAGGACCCATTTGTCCTTTGTGACAATGTGCCAGTTGTCTGCAAAAAGTGCGAGTTTTCCCCCCAAGGGGGCTGCCAAGAGAGTATTGCTTGGCCAGATGAGGTGCAAGTCATTGAGTTTGCCTTCTGGTGGATTGAGACCTGTCTTCTCCTCCCTTCTGCGTTGTAGTGCCCCACTGGTGAGGTTTATACTGGGCTTGTGGTTGTCCTCTGCCCCTTGGGCGTCTGTATTTACCCCTCTGCGGTCTGTCAGTGGCTGGAAACGACCAATTTTTTGTTGGCCAGTTTCTGCTGAAGCGAGGGGGTTGTACTTGTAGGAAATCTTTGACTGTCTGCATAGATTTTGCCTTATCTTCCATTTTCTTTAAAACTTCTTCTGCTTTAACTCCAAAAAGAACATCCTGCTGTAAGGGAGCATCTAGTAGTTTTGCTTTAACATGATCAGGCAGAGTTTGTTCCTTTAACCAAGCATGCCTACGTATAACAGACCCAGTGACAGCTGCTCTGCAGGAGGCCTCCAAAGAATCAAACCCACATTGTAAGGTATGTTTGCCCACCTGCTCAGTGGCGTGCAACAGATCCTGTACTTCTTTCAATTCAGATTGTTGAGGGAGAGTGGTTATTCTTTGCTTTAACTGAGAGATTAGAAATTGCTGATACTTAAGCATATGAAACTGACAATTCAGTACCCTCATAGCTAGTGTGGCTGAGGTGTAAACCTTTTTCTCCCACCTGTCTAGTGCTCTGCAGTCCCTCTCAGAAGGTACTGGGTTTTTAGCCATAGAAGCCTTAGCCCCCTTGGGACCCTGTGAGATAGTCTCTGGGTCAGCTACTGGGCTTTTGTAAAGAAATTTGTGGGAATCAGGCATTCTGTAGTATCTGTCAGGCTTAGCCGGAGCAGGAGGTAGAGAGTCTGGGTTGAAACTGGATTCTAAATAGACATCATCCACAATGTCCAAAACTGGTGGGATGGCAAGTGGTCTGTGTTGGGGGAGTAAAAGTAACTCTCTGAGCCTTTTCTTTGAATCAGAGTAGTCTTGACCTTCCTAGTGAAAATGTTCCCTCATAGTGTGTAAAGTTTCCCCAAAGGAGTAGTCTTCAGGAGGAGAAGCTGAGGGAATAGAGTCCTCAGCATCAGAATCTTCATAAGGAGAGAAGGAATAGTCTTGGTCCTCAGAGGAGTCTGAAGAAATGGACGTTTGCTCAGAGGAAGCAAAATCTTCCTCTTGTCTAGGCCTTTTGTCAGGAGGGGGCTGTGAACCCCTGATTAAAGAAACCAAATCTTCAGCCATTTTGAGCATCTGTTTCTTAGGCACAGGGCCTTGAACAGGAGACTGAAGTGCAGTCCTTTTAGATTTAGAAGGAGTCTTCGACTTAGAAAACGTTTTAATGGTGAGTGTCGTCTGTCTGAAAACGCCTTCAGAAACCGATGGCGTTTCTGTAGCACCGACGTCTTTTGAAGCAAAGTCGTCAGAAGGGCCTGAAGTAAAAGGCTGTATCGGCCTGGTACATTCCGTCAAAATTTCGGTGGCGGTCTCTGGTTCCAGATCTGCGGTAGTCAGGGACTGCGTCGGAGCCTCACTGAGGACCGGAGACCGGATCAGCAGAGGCCTCGGAATCCAGCTTAGGCCTGGGCTGCCTGTCCTTATCCCTGCGGTTTTTGTGCACGCCGGTAGTCGGTTGCTCCGACGGCATGGTGTAGTTAAATTTCCTACCGAAGTAGTGTCGTGCGAAATCAAAGTGTCTTTTAATAGTACGCTTATTAAACCTAGCACAAAACCGACAAGAAGTGACGTCGTGGTCTGGGCCTAGGCAAAGTATGCAAAAAGAATGAAAATCCTTATGAGGTATTTGCTTCCCACAAGAAATACAATTGTTAACGTTTTCTGACATCAGTATGAGGCAAGAAAAGTTTCCCCAACGGGGTACTTAGCTTTATAGAAGACTTTGGTCTGAAATTCGAATTCGAAAATCTCAGGAGTCTGCCGACCGGCACTTGCGAACTGCTTCTGCTTCGGGCACCGCGCGGCAAGAAAGACTGAAGAAAATGGCGTTGGTTGCATTATACATACCCCTGGCGCACTGACGTCAGGGAAGAGGCGACAGCAACCGATGCCGAACCAAGACTTTGGAATTCCGGCCGACTGCAGGACCGCCTGATGACAGGATAACCCCAAGTGTGATGAATGCAGCAGGGTAACATGAACATCTAAGCAGCCTTGTCAATGGACCATGGACTTTCAAAGTAAAGGGCAAACCAGAGACTCACTGTGAACCACAATGGCAAGAAATTAAAAAATTAAAATATTCCCCGTAGTTCATCAGATCAATTATGGAGCTCCAACAGATGCAACACATGGGAAAATTCTAGGCAAACTCTTCAAAAAGGGGCCAATGGCCACTGCCCATTGCAAGCCCATAGCCAACCATTTGATTAACTTAAAGGCATCAAATTTAGATAAACACATCCAAAGGGCTACAAATCAAACCTCATAGAGGGTAGACAGAAAATCTAATAAGCCATACACCAATAAATTATATAATGGCAACCACATTCATCTCTTCTTAAAAACAACACGGATAGAAGATGCATATAATCTATCATTAATGACTGACCCTCTAATAATTCTAGGATAATTAACCACAATCAGAATAAAACGCAAAACTTCGATTATTGCATAATAAAGATCTAGCAGTAGTAGCTAACCAGCATTGTTGGATAAAAAGCGGCTTCAAGCTCTATGAATAGTGCATTCTTAGTCACAAAACACCTCCACACTGGGGACTACTAACTAGCATAAATGAATGACTTGTCTATTCAAGAGACAAGTCGACAAACAGTCACCCAAAGTATCTTGGTATAACAGTTAAACCTATGCTAAAGGCAAATGAAGACATCATAGCTTAATAGCAGAAAAAAGCATTAAGCATAGTTGCTAATAGCAATGTATCTAACTATAATAATACTCTTGCATTAATGGACAAGAGCAAACAACAATTCCATACAGCCCTGAAAAGACAGCTTGTTGTAAAAAAAACTCGTGATTTTTAAAATATATACAGTGTTTGTTCAAGAAACATCTATGGCACATTAACATTTACGCAGTCTCCTTGCCTTTAGAATAGGTCTAAGTGGGACCACATTATTTAGCCCTGGGGGGCAATGGGCTCTTAAATTCACAATCCATTAATTTTCCTTAATTTCAGTGCAGTTCACATCTCCTTTCCTTGCTGTCTGATGGATACACTCTACTACTTGAAACTTGAAGCTATGGTGAGGAAAGGTGGCAATATGCACTGAAAACGCATCGTTAGGATCACCATTCTTTATGTCCCGAAGATGCTGTAAAATACGGTCTTTTAAGTGCTGGTTAGTTTTGCCTATATAGAAGCCTTTATAGTTAGAACAGGTAGCCAAATAGATTTTTATTTTTTATTTTACATTTGTTGACCGGGCTAGTCTAACTGGACATAAATATCCGTTTTCAGTAGAGGCCCGGGGAGAAAAGCTCCAGTACAGGCAATAAACAATGATTTATTACATAAAGCATAATATGAGTAAAAACAATACAAGGTAGAATGAAAAATATGTTTCAACACAAAACACATAGTAAAATAGGAGATTAATTTATACTACATACTACTATAAACTGCTTTTAAAAACAGTAACAGAAACAAATAACACCAAAAAAAGTTAACACAGGCAGATAAAAGATTTCTGGTAAAGCCTAATTCTTAGATATAACTCTAAAACTCTTGAAAGTTATCGTGAGTAGCTCAGTAAGAGATGTAATGGGAGTAAAAATAGGTGAGTGAGAACATGATTTCAGTCGGGATTTGCACAAGGACACAGCCATTGTGTTTTGAGATGTTCTTTAATGTGTTTTTTGAAAAGAGAGGTAGAGTTTTGATTAGTTATTTCTTGTGGGAGTTGATTCCAGATTTTACCTATGGAATTTGAGAGTAATGCATCCCCAGCTTTATTATGTGATTTAGTTAGAGATACTAGGAGTTTATTAGCAGAACGGAGTGTGGCTAGGTTTTATATGGTATGATCAGTTTTGTAAGGCTAGGGGTAACATCAGGGTAGTAAAGGGTCTTATGAATGATGAGTAGTTGTTGATAGAGTAAGTGGTTATTTAGCTCTAACCAGTTTAGAAGTTTGAGGTTAATACAATGGTGAGTTCGTTGGGGAGTAGCAGTAATGAATCTGGCTATGTTATTGTAGCAGATAGAGAGTTTGGTAGTGTTATTTTGGATAAGTTAGTGTAGATAGGTGAGGCATAGAAGAGGGTGGAGATCAGGTGTGTTTGAGCAATGTTTTTCTAGCTTCTGGGGTAAGAAAGGGTTTAATTCTGTAGAGTGTTCCAATTTTTTTGTTGACAGTTTTAATAGTGGTATTAATGTGTTCATCAAAATTTAGATGATTATCAATAGTTACACCTAGCAGTCGAGTAGTCTTATCAGGGTTTATACTGGTTGCATTATTTGAGGAGATAGTAAAGAGAGGTGTGGGAGATTTATGAGTGGGAGTAAAGAGAAGAAGCTTGGTTTTTTTGGGGTTAAGGAGGAGGCAGTGTTGCATGAACCAATTTTCGACATATTGAAAGACTGTTTGGGTGAGGGACTGGAGGGAGGGAATATTTTTAGCAGTGCAGATTAATTGTTGGATGCAGGTGGCTTGTGGTATATTCAGATGTAAGTCATTGATGAATAAAGAAAAAAGAAAAAAGAAAAAAATATTCTGTGTATTACAGTTAGCATATATGTCAAAGGTATGTTGTTGCTTGGAGACTGGATGAAGAAAAGTATTTCTGCCATCAATAGAGGTGCATGCTTTGCATCAATGACATTTTTGTATATGGCCAAGATCTTTTCCTTCAGACATGGGGGGTCGCAATGGGCGAACAGTTACTCTAATTTAGTCCTAGCTCAATGGGAGAAAGACCAAGTTTTATGTGATCTAAATCCTTGGTATCAACATTTGTACTACAGAGAGCAATTGACCCTATTCACAGATTATATGTTCGTTGGCACATAATAGAGAGATTCTAGTAACTTGGTTCTCCATTATATTGTTGAAGAAATGTTTGGGATGCATACTCTGTCTATGCAGATAATGATTTCTCCACGTTTCTCTTCTGTGGAGATTAGTTTGAATTCCTTGCTCAGGATCTAGTGAGCTCTTGACATCCGAAAAGTCAACTCCTTGGTCTGAGTGGTTGTCTTTGAACTTTAGAAAACCAGTAGTATTATTTAAGTAATCTGTGAATAGGGTCAGTTGCTCACTGTTGCCTTTCCACAGAATAAAAATGTCATCAACAAAATGACCATGGTAGTACAAATGCTGATACCAAGGATCTAGATCACATAAAACTTGGTCTTTCTTCCATTCCAGTTTCTTCCATTGAGCTAGGACTAAATTAGAGTAACTGTTTGCCCACTGCGACCCCCCATGTCAGAAGGAAAAGATCTTGGCCATAAACAAAGACTGTCATCGATGCAAAGCATGCACCTCTATTGATGGCAGAAATACTTTTCTTCATCCAGTCTCCAAGCAACAACATACCTTTGATGAATATGCTAACTGTAATACACAGAATATAATCTATTTGGCTACCTGTTCTAACTATAAAGGCTTCTATATAGGCAAAACTAACCAGCAATTAAAAGACCGTATTTTATGGCATCTTCAGGCCATAAGGAATAGTGATCCTAACAATGCGTTATCAGTGCATATTGCCACCTTTCCTCACCATAGCTTCAAGTTTCAAGAAGTAAAGTGTATCCATCAGACAGCAAGGAAAGGAGATGATGTGGACGGCACTGAAATTAAGAAAATTGAATGGATTGTGAATTTAAGAGCTCATTGCCCCCCAGGGCTAAATAATGTGGTCCCATTTAGACCTATTCTAAAGGCAAACAGACTGAGTAAATGTTAATGTGCCATAGATATTTACTTGAACAAACACTGTATATATTTTAAAAATCATGAGTTTTTTTTTACAACAAGCAGTCTTTTCAGGGCTGTATGGAATTGTTGATTGCTCTGATCATTAATGCAAGAATATTATTATAGTTAGATACATTGCTATTACCAACTATGCTTAATGCATTTTTAAGCTATTAAGCTACGATGTCTTCATTTGCCTTTTAGCATAGGTTTAACTGTTTTACTAAGATACTCTGGGTGACTGCTTGTCAACTTGTCTCTTGAATAGACAAGTCATTTCATTTATGCTAGTTAGTAGTCCCCAGTATGGTGTTGTTTTGGACGGCCATGGTGGTGCAGTGGTTAGCGTTTCCGCCTCACAGCAAGAGGTTCTCCGGTTCGATTCTCGGCTGGGGTGTCTTCTGTGCGAAGTCTGCATGTCCTCCCTGTGGTTGCGTGGGTTTCCTCCGGGTGCTCTGGTTTCCTCCCACATCCCAATGACATGCTGTAGGTAGATTGAACACTCAAAATTGGTCCTAGGTGTGAGTGTGTGTGTGCCTTCTGTGGAAGGTTGTGCGCCGGGCTGGCAACTCGACACCGTAAAAACTCCACTGCCAATCATGAGCGGACTGGTGCTGCCACTGTGGCGACCCCTAACCAGGAAAAAGCCGAAAGAAGAAGAAGAAGTATGGTGTTGTTTTGTGACCATCAATGCACTATTCATTGAGCTTGAAGCCCCTTTTTTTCCAACGATGCTGGTTAGCTACTACTGCTATATCTTTAAGCAATAATCAAAGCTGAGTTTTATTTTGATTATGGTTAATTATCCTGGAATTATTAAAGGGTCAGTCATTATTGATAGATTATATGTATCTTCTATTCTTGTTGTTTTTAAGAAGAGATGGATGTGGTTGCCATTATGTGATTTATTGGTGTATGGCTTACTAGATTTTCTGTCTACCCTCTAGGAGGTTGTCTGAATTGTAGCCCTTTGGATGTGTTCATCTAGATTTGATGCCTTTAAGTTAACCAAATGGTTGGCTATGGGCTTGCAATGGGCAGTGGCCATTTGCCCCTTTTTGAAGGGCTCGTCTAGAATTTCCCCATGTGCTGCATCTATTGGAGCTCCGTAATGGATCTGATGGACTACAGGGATTTTTTTTTAATTTCTTGCCATTGTGGTTCACAGTGAGTCTCTGGTTTGCCCTTTACTTCGAAAGTCTATGGACCATTGACACGGCTGCTTAGCTTGTTTGAGGCGCTCGTATTTGTTATAACAGGGTCTGTGAAGACTGGTCGGTTCTCTTCAGTGGATTGAATGATTGGTTACATATCTGAAATTGGCTAGTGGTTGTCTGCTTACACTAGATAACTTACAATGAACCCTTTTTCTGATATCGAATTAATCATCAGGATTGGTAATATGTTTACTGTCTATGCGAAGATGAGTTTTACTATTATGCATGTCGGACTCCGCATGTTGTAAGGTTACTAATGTTTTTTGTCTTACCCTTTATCTGAGCTGGTGATGATTGGCTAATGTTCCTTAGGGTATTAAATGATTGATTGTTTACTTGAAAAATGGCTATTGGCTGGCGTTTATTTTTTAGCAACCCATAGGGATTCTGCTTCATACTATTAATTTACATAAAGTTAACGTTTGGCAACACGGCTTTTGTTTATGCGCAGAGGTTTTATTGTTTTTTACTGTTAATTAATTTGTATTTCATACTATCTAGGCTATTGATGGCCTTAAATTAATTATTTGAACTCAATATAGGACTGCCTTCTGGGTTACATTTCTCAGCAGTACGGCTTTTGCCTTTATGAAATTGTTGTTTACAGTTATTTAATTTACACATTGCCTGATGCAGGCTAGTAATGATCTTATGGGATTCCCACTGTGAAGTAGTTTTATCGGTTATTTATGCCAGTTTTAGTAGGATTGTGAAGGATTCGTAGCCTCATGCTTTGTTATAGAAACCTTTTATTTCCGTCTTGTTATGACTGGCTAGGATTTTTTAGAAAACTGTACGATTGGCTTTACATTTGCTTATGGTGACTGGATGGTATTTTCAATAGGGAGGCCTATAGTGAGTCCTCTCCATAATGCTCATTTGGTTAAACCTTAATGACTGGCTCCATGAGCATTGTTGTGATATTCCTTGATTTTTAGCCTTACATCCTATTGTGTACAATTTTTGTATTTTAATTTTATTGCTTCGCTATCAAAGAAAATATTTTTATGTTGGATGAAACATACAAATATTTTGTCAATCTTTGCACATGTAATATTGAGAATTGTTACTCTATGCATACTTCGGCATTGGAAGTGTTGTTATTCTTGTCTTAACTCCACCTTCCATTAGGCATTGGTTCATTCGTTCTACTTAATTTTGATGATTGGCTCCACAGACATTATGGCGTTATTACGTGCTCAGTGTTCTTTAGCTTTATGCCTTGGTGCAGAAACCTTTGAACTTTGTCTTTATGACTCCATTACCAATGTTATGACTTATAGTTTATGTAGAAGTCACATTTAGGTTCAATGAACTATACAAAAACTCTTGTTGAGTTTTGTACATGCCATTAAGAATTACAAGTATACATATGTCTTGGCAATTGGATGTGCTGTCATTATTGTTCAACTCCACCCTTTGTTAGGTATTGGCTTATTGACTATTAAGTGATTTATTATTGGATTTTATAAAGACGAATGTTTTATGTAGTAAGAAATGTTTTCTATTGGTTCATTTATTTTATACCATGATTGTGATTGGCTGATAGTTTCTTTACAATCTGATGATGGCTAATGCAGCCGAAAGCACTCATCATTCATTTGGTCTTTTATCGATTAAAGTGGTTTTCTAAGCAAACAGTTGTTTCACCTTAGTGTTTCAACTAATAGTGAGTAAGCCGCGGGGTTCAGCCGAAGATTTCTTCTCGTGGTTTTGGTTTTTGTTCCTCAGCTAACTTTAGCAGTGTTAACTGAGTTTTTCTTCTAATGATAAGTATTTCAGATCGCAAGATGAGGCCGGCTCAGGGGTGTGGGGGGGGGGGGTAAGATGATTCGAGAAAGGACAAAATGTTGGTTCCATGGTGCAGCTGGGGCTCTAATAGTTGGTCTCAAATGGATATTACCTTTAAGAAAGGCTTTGGACAGTCTATGGGACATGATAGGAGCCCCTTGATTGCCAATATGAAAATTAGAAATTGCTGCCAATTGAACTCTAATGGTTGCTGCAGCTGCCCCTTCATTAAAAAACTTGGTGAGAAACTCTAGAGTGGAAGCAATTGAAGCCAAATACGGGTCAACATTGTTTTGGGATGCCCATATGGAAAATCTTCTCCATTTACTAAGATACAACTTCCTGGTAGATGATTTATGAGAAGATGTTAGGATGTTCCGAGCTGCAGGTGAAAGATTCTGGAACCTGGCTATTGTTGGAATTGGAGCAGCTAAGCTGTCAATCTGTGGGTATGAAGTGCAGGATAAAGAGCCCCTGATGAATGACTAAAAAGATCTGGAACTGGGTCCAGGATCCAAGGTTCTTCCAGTAGAAGAGGCTGCAGGAAGGGGAACCAAATCTGACGAGGCCAGTAAGGGGCTATTAGAATAATGGTCCTTTCCAGAGTCTTGGCTTTCTGTAAAAATTTGGGTATCAGGGGTAACAGGGCGAAAGCATAAAGAAGACCTGGGGGCCAATTGTGTACAAGTGCTTCCCTTGGGTTATCCCCCAGAGTGGGGATTAGGGCAAAGTAGTTGCTGCATTTGGTGTTGGTGGGAGTTGCAACTAGGTTGAAGCAAGGCTGGCTCCATCTGCAGAATATCCTTTCTGCTGCTACTTCTTTCAGGGACCACTCGTGAGGCAAATGAATTGCCCTGCTTAGCTCGTCTGCTATCATACTGGATCTCCATGGGATATGTGTTGCTATCAGAAAGCGCTGGGTGGATGTTGCCCACTGCCATACTCTCAGGGCCTCTCAACATAGGGGGTAGGATCTGGTTCCTCCTTGTTTGTTTATGTATCAGACCACCGACATGTTGTCTGTCTGATTTGCAATAGTCCTTAGAGAAAGAAAGTTTTGAAAGGACTGCAACGCTAGAAGTATCTCTCTCATCTCTAGGACATTGATATGCAAATGAGCCTAGTGTTTCTCCCATGTGCCTTAGGCTGTCCCTCCTTGAAAATGCCCCCCACCTCACCCTATCAGAGAGGCATCCATGGTCACAGTGGCAATAGGAGTGGGTAGAACAAAGGGGCATCCTACTGTTACTTGAGGAGAAGTCAGCCACCACTGAAGATCCTTCTTGCATGCATTCACTATTATAATCAGGTGTGACACTGGAAGTTCTTGAAAGGACCATTGTGTGATCAGGAGCCATTGCAGTATATGCATATGCATTTGACCGAAAGGAATGGCAATGATTGCTGCCGCCACTGTCTCTAATATTTTGAGCACTGATGAAGCTGGGGCTTTTTGTTTTGAGATGAGGTTCAGGACTTGTCGAAGAGCCCAAACTCTTTCTGTTGGAAGCTTTATGGTCACAGAGATGGTGTCGAGATCTGCTCCTATAAAAACAGTACATTTGGATGGTGATAAGGCAAATTTTTCTGGGTTTACGGTAATGCCCAATTGACTGCAAAGACTTAAGGTTGTATCCCTTGCTTGTATGAGTCGATACTCGGTGGTGGCGGTGAGGAGCCAGTTGTCTAGATATGGAAACACCTAGAATCCTAAACTTCTCAGGTGAGCCGTGACTACTGCCATGCAATTGGTGAACACTCTGGGGGGCTGTAGTGAGACCAAAGGGCAGAGCACAAAACTGATAATGACTGGCTCCCAGCCGAAAGTGCAGATGATCTCTGGATGGTCTGGCCATTTTTATGTGGTAGTATGCATCCTGGAGATCTACTGAGCACATCCAATTATTTTTCCCTAGAAAGGGAAATATAGACTGCATCGTGACCATCCAGAACTTTGTTTTTTTTTGACAGATTTGTTCAATCTGCTGAGATCGAAAATGGGTCTCCAGTCCCCTGTTTTCTTTGGAACTAAAAAGAACCTTAAGTAAGTTCCGGACCCTCTCTGGTCTGCTGGGACTGGTTGGATGACGTTTTCTAGCAACCTCGCAATTTCTATGGTTCCCATTTCCCTGTGACAGGATGGAATGTCTGGGATTTTTCTCACAAGGGGTGGAAGGGTGGCAAAGGGAATTGAATATCCTCTGGATATGATGCTTTGTACCCAATGATCTTTTATTTTTAGCCAGGTGTCTGGGTACAAAGATGAGTGTCCCCTGACTGCTTCCAGAGGTGGACAGACGGTCCTCCTTTCAGGAGTGCTGAAAGGGCTTTCCAAAGAACTGATCTCTGTTGCCCTGATTCTGCAGGCCCCCTCTGCCGTGTGGATGGCATCTTCCATTATTACCCCCTCCTCTGCCTCTAGAGGGGATTTCACCACCTGTGTCAAAGAAAGCTCCTTAGGAACCACATTTTCCCACTTTTTCAACCTTTAGGATAAGGTCTGTTAGGGGTAAAAAAATGGACTCCTACAGCAGAGTCTTTCCATCTTGCTCACACCTGGTAAGAGTTTCCTTCACTTTCAGTCCAAAGAGGGACAAACCATCAAAGGGTGTGTTAAAGGATGACTTATAGGGTTCCACAAAGGAACATAAACACATCCAGGAGTGTCTCCTAAGAGCAATTCCTGAACCAGCTGCTCTGCTTATTTCATCAGCTGCATACAAAATCAGATGCATGGAAGAGTTTATATGTACCCTGAAGAATATCAACCAACTCCTTAAGGAGATCTCTGTGGAGTCTAGTAAAATGTGTAAGATAGTTCAAGGATCGAAGAGCAAAGGCCGTTTAACTAAACTTGCACTTTCCATATCTGTCCATGATCGTAGAATCCCTATTAGGAGGATGAACAGATGTAGAGGTCTCTGACAACTCCTCCGGGGTGGCTGCCACCACCACCATAGCATCAACAGGTACCCCTTTGGTAAGGAAGGTCTTGTCATGGGGTGACATTATGAATTCGTCAGGCCTCAGAGGGACCGGTTCCATGGTATCTGGGGCCTCCCACACCTTTCGAGAAACAAGATCTAGCAGTTCATCAAAAGGTGAGGTCACCCAAGAGATGGAGGGCTAAGACCTAAAAGCCTTAAGGAGTACTGACTCATCATCAGTAGGGTTTATGGGCTTCCAGCCAGCCCTCTGTTTCAGAATTTCCAATATATAATCGGAGGTATCTTCAGATGGGGAACGTGGGGACCCTTCTGACTCATCCAAGTCAGTATCCGATGTGATGGATTCCTGTGAGGAGTCCAGATACTTCCTCTTGCAAAGCCTCTTCCTGGGAACCTCTTCAGTAGGAGCTTCTGGGAAGGTCCCGGAAGAGAAGGGCTCACCCAATGGGGCAACCTGAGGCTCTGGGTGTCTACGCTTTTGAGGAATCAATGAAGCAGAGGCAGACAAAGGCGCTTTAGGGAAGGCGGTTGCTAGTACCGATGATGTGGATGCCTGAGGGGACAACGCTCTCCTCATGGGATCGAAGGACCTCCGGCTCTAATCCGAAGAGATCTGTGGGCTGTAGAGACAGGCAGTCTCCGCAGTACTGAAGCAGTGGGCTCAGAGCCTGAGGTAGGTGCAGAAAGTACAGTTTTGTACCTACCATAAATGTAGATGTCCGAACTGGATAGCATCTGCAGTCATAATAACTGGGTTGTCCTGTCGTCAGGCAGCCCTTCGGTCGGCCGGATTCCAAAGTGCGGGTCCGGCTTCGGCTGATGTCGCACTTCACCCGACGTCATCTCTGCTGGTCTTCGGGTATAAAGGCATCAGCCAACGCCATTTTCCTCAGTGTTTCTTGCCCCAGATGCCAGTTGCCCTTTTGGAAGGCTAAATTTTGGGTAAATGCCAATGTTTCCAAAAAGATAGAAGGCAAACACAAAAAATAAGCATGTATGTACATATATACAAACAAATACACCATAAGAGACTCCCCCCACCAGCTAGCTATTAGGAGGGTAAATACCCTAGGAGTACCACAGAGGGGAAGGAGGGAGGGTAATCCTGACTGCAGATGCTATCCAGTTCGGACATCTACATTTATGGTAGGTACAAAACTGTACTATGTCCTTCATGGATGCATCTGCAGTCATAACAACTGGGTAGAATACCATAGCCAACTAGGGGAGGAGGAGAAAAGATTATGGTGTGGTTAGGATCCCTTGCAGTACAAGCAGTGGCAAACCCTGCTCGGGATCTGGAATACAGAGGTAAATTATAATGCTTGGCAAATGTATGCACGGAGGTCCAAGTAGCCGCCTCAATAATGTCCTTGGTTGCCACTCCTCGTAAAAAGGCTGTGGTAGTGGCTGTTGCCCTTGTAGAATGAGGCCTTATGTTCTGTGGAATTGGTTTTCCATGGAAGGAGTAACAGAATCGTATGCAATTTCCTATCCATTTGGAGATTGTCTGTTTGGAAATTGCTTTTCCTTCCCTTCCTGTTGCATAGGCTACAAAAAGCTGGTCAGTTTTTCTGTTACTTTTTGTTCTGTCCAGGTAGTAGCGTAGTTGTCTATGTACATCCAAGGTATGCAGCATTCTTTCCCCTCTGTTTTGTGGGTTGGGGAAGAAGGTAGGTAGGTGGATTGCCTGGTTTAAGGACACTCTGGATACCACCTTAGGCATAAATGTAGGATTAGTCCTCATGGACACTCTATCTTGGTGGAAGATTAGGAAGGGTTGTACTGCCATTAGGGCCTGAAGCTCAGAAACTCTTCTTGCAGAGGTTATTGCCAGTAGGAAAGCAGTTTTCCATGATAGATGCTGTAGGTCTGCTGTTGCTGCTGGTTCAAAAGGTGTGAGTGTCAACTTTTCTAGCACAAAGTTCAAATCCCAAGCTGGCAATGGTGGCTTCCTAGGAGGTTTTACATTCTTGATCCCTCTGAGGAACTGCCTGAGTAGAGGATGTGAAAAGACAGGTGGATCAAGGCTGTATTCTGCTGAAATAGCTGATGCATGTATCTTGATGGAGGAATAGGACAGGCCTGTATGTAGAAGCTCTGCCAAGTACTCCAGAATGTTGGCAATATCTATATTCGACACATCTTTTCCTCTTTCAGCACTCCAAATGATAAACCTTTTCCATTTTCCTGCATAGTTCCTTCTTGTTGAAGGTCTGCGGGCTTCAAGGATAATGTCTTTAACCCTTTGTGAAAGATCTGGATTAATTGTTGCTATGTGATGTTCCATGCAGTCAGTTGCAACGTTTTTAGGTTTGGATGCATGATGCTGTAGTTGTTCTGAGTTAACATCAAAGGCATCAGGGGTATTGACCACATTTTGTCCCGAGACATGCTCCTCAGTAATGGGTACCAGTGTTGTCTTGGCCAGTTCGGAGCTATCAGGATTATCCTTGGACGTTCCTCCTTGATTTTTAGTAATACCTTGTGTATCAAGGGAAGAGGTGGGAATGCATATGCTGTCAGACCTTTCCAGCTGAAGGAGAGCGAATCCACTTTCCATGCAAGTGGATGGAATGTCCTTGTGCAGAATTTCTGAGCTGGTGATTGAGAGGGGAAGCGAATAGATCTATCTGTGGCATTCCCCATTTCTTTGAGATGGTCTTGAAGATGTCCGGGTGTAGCATCCATTCGTGAGCATCCGAGGTGGTTCTGCTTAACATGTCTGCTAGAGTATTCTCCTTTCCTGGTACAAATATTGCCTGTAACTGGATGTTGTAGCTGAGTGCCAGGTTCCAAAGGTCCAAAGTCATTCTGCATAGGGGGTATGAATGAGTGCCTCCCTGTTTGTTGATGTACCACATGACTGTGGTGTTGTCTGTCCTTATCATCAAATGGCCTTCTTTGAGAAATGGTCTGAATTTTTGCATTGCCAGTTTTACTGCCAGCATTTTTTTTTTTTTAGGTTGATGTGCAAGTGAAGCTGGTCCTGCGTCCACAATCCTTGTACGCATTTGTCCAGCATGTGAGCCCCCCATCCTAGGTCTGAGGCGTCTGTTGTGATGGTTTGGCTTGCTTGATAGTTGTGAAAGGGTAGGCCTGGGTTTGACTGGCATGCTTGAGCCCACCATAGGAACTCCTGTTTTAGGCATGGGATTAGTGGAATTTCTGCTTCTAGGCTGTGCCTGTGTTGGGACCATAAATTCTTTAGGTACCACTGTAGTTTTCTCATATGCAGTCTGGCATGTGGAACCAAGATTATGCATGATGCCATGAAACCCAAGGCCTGCAGAACTTTTCTTGCTGTTAGCTTGTTCGGTTTTGTTACTGCCAAGAAGTAAAGAGGTAGTTCTTTTTGTTTTTCTGCAGTTAGGAATGCCATTTGTTTTACTGTGTCCAATTCCGCGCCCAAGAATGTCCTTGTTTGGGATGGTATCAGCCTTAACTTTTGTAAATTGACTGTGTATCCCAGTGCTTGTAGCAAGTAAATGACCCTTTGTAAATCTGTTGTCAGCTTGCTTTTGTTGTCCCCTTGTGGCAGGCAGTCGTCCAGGTATGGATAGATTTGGATTCCCTGTAGTCTGCAGTGGGCGATTACTGATGCCAGGCATTTTGTGAATACTCTGGGCGCAGTAGATAAGCCAAAGGGCAATGCTGAAAATTGATAGTGCTCTGATCCTGCAAGAAATCTGAGGTATCTTCTGCAAATTGGTCGAATGGGGACGTGCAGGTATGCCTCCTTGAGATCTAGAGTTACCAGCCAACACTCCTTGCCCAGCATGGGAAGAAGTTGCTGTAGGGTCAGCATTTTGAATTTTGGGACAATGATGTATGTGTTTAAGGTGGACAGGTCGAGAATAGGTCTCCAACTTTTATCCTTTCTTGGAACTAGGAATAGTCTGGAGTAGAATCCTTTGCCTTGCTCTGTTATTGGTACTCTTTCCACAGCTCTCATCTTTGTTAATTGCATTATCTGCTGTAGAGCTTTTGTTTTTGGTTTGGAGGCAGGTTTGGCATTCCTCTTTGACTGGTAAAGTGTGGAAGTGGAACCGTAACCTTGGTCTATGGTTTGCAAGATCCACTTGTCTTTTGTGACATAGTGCCAGTTTTTCGTAAATAAGGTTAATTTTCCGCCTAACGGTGCTGCTCTTTGTTCCCTGGTAGGCGGAGTTAGAATCAGGTCCCTGTGATTGTCCTGTTGTAGTGGTAGTGGCTGTGTCTGTGCCTCAGTTATTACCTTGCCACTGTCGCCCTCTGTAGGCACCCCTCTGGATTGATTTCTGCCTCTGGAACGCCTATTCCTGCCCCTTTGGGATCTTGTGGAGTCAGGAAAGGACCAATTTTGGCAGGCCAGTTCCTGCTAAACCTTGGGGCTGAACCTGTAAGAAATCTTTAACTGTTTGTACAGATTTTGCCTTTTCTTCCATTTTCTTCATTACCTGCTGGGCAGGTGTACCAAACAAACTGGCCTTATCCATAGGAGCATCTAATAACTTAGCTTTAACATGATCCGTAAGACCTGTTCCTTCAGCCATGCATGTCTTCTTATCACTGTGCCAGTCATGGCTGATCTAAATGAAGCCTCCAGTGCATCATAGCCACATTTTAAGGAATGGTTACTAACCTGTTGTATGTTATTTACCATTTCTAATACATATTTCTTATCTATGGAGTCATCAGAGGATAGCTTTTTAGTTAACTGATCAAGCATAAACTCTTGGTATTGTATCATGTGAAACTGACAGTTTAAAGCTCTGGCTGAGAGAGTAGCAGAGGTGTAAACTTTTTTGCCCCATCTGTCTAAAGACCTGGCTTCCCTTTCAGAAGGAATGGGGTTTTTTGCTGTGGTCGAGGCTACTGCCTTAGGTCCCTGGGATATAGTTTCGGGGTCTGCAAGTGGGGCCTTGTATAAGTGATGATGAGTGTCTGGCACCCTGTAAAATCTATCTGGTTTGGCAGGGGCTGGAGGTAAGGAATCTGGTGCAGTGCAGACATCATTAAATGCATTGTCCACAACAGAGAGGACAGGAGGTATAGCTAAGGGCCTGTGTTGTGGTAGGTGCAGAAAAGTCCTAAGTCTTTTTCTGGAATCTGAGAAATCCTGTTCCTGCCATTGGAATTGTTCTCTCATGGCATGTAAGGTTTCCCCAAAGGAGAATTCTTCTGGTGGAGAAGCAGCTGGAATGGATTCTTCAGCATCTGAGTCTTCATAATTGGAGAAAGGAGCCTCTGGCTGGTCTGTAATATCTGAGTCATCCGCAGAATCATCAGAGGACACAGGCTCGGGGCTCTGCCCTAGGTCTCTTTTCTGGGGCTGAGAGGCCCTGTCTGGGTGAGATTGAGATCCCTAATTAAGGATATTAAATCTTCTGCCAGAGTAAGCATTTGTGAACTAGAAGTGGGCCTGGTTGAGGGGGTTTAACAGGCACAGATTTAGTAGATTTGGCTGCTTTAGCCCTGGCAAAGGCCTTAATAGACATGGCTGCAGGAGGCCTAGCAGCACCACGTGCTGGGGTAGAGACATCCAAAGGGATGGTGTCTGATAAGTCACTAGTAGCCACTGTAGTAGGTAAAATTTCTGAGGCCGATTCCAGTAAAGTAGCAGGAACCTCAGTAGTAGTCATTGATTCGGCTGTACTTTGATCAGTTTTCTCGGTTTCGGCTGAAACCGAGACACTTGCTGTTTGCTTAACCATGGTTTCGGCCGAAACCGCGGACCGCGAGTGTCGGTCTTTTTCTTTGTGTTTTTTAACAATTTGGGTGGTCGGAGGATCCGACGGCATAATGTACGCAAAATCTGAGCCGAAAAACTGTTCAGCAAACTCCGACCGACGCCTAAGCGTTCGTCAGTTGAATGAAGCACAGGCCGAACAGGCTGCTACGTCGTGGTCTGGGCCTAAACAAGGCAAACAGTAAGAGTGGAAATCTTTATGAGGTATTTGTTTTCCACAAGTTAAACAGTTATTGACTTTTTCTGACATCGGCTGAGGCAAGAAAGAGTCCCCAACGGGGTACTTAGCTTTTAGAAGTCTTCGAAGTAGTATTCGGTAGTAGTAATCTCTGGATCTGACCGACCGGCACTTGCGAACAGCTTCTGCTTCGGGCGCCACGCGGCAAGAAAGACTGAGGAAAATGGCGTCGGCTGATGCCTTTATACCCGAAGACCAGCAGAGATGACGTCGGGTGAAGTGCGACATCAGCCGAAGCCGGACCCGGACTTTGGAATCCGGCCGACCGAAGGGCTGCCTGACGACAGGACAACCCAGTTGTTATGACTGCAGATGCATCCATGAAGGACATCTCACCTGAGTCGAGGCCCCAAGAGGCAAAGTCGGAACCGAAAGATCGGTACGGCTATCCTCTTCGGACCCGACCGGTGAGTGTCTGCTCCTAGACTCTAAGATCGGCACCAAAGAAGTGAGAGTAGTCAGAACCGACAGGCCTGGGAGGGGTGTATGCTCTGACTGTTCCACAATCATCAGCTCCAAATACTCCAGCTCTGAAACCTCAGGTCGAATCAGAGGAGGAACAGTAATCATGGGCTGGGTCCTAGTCGGTTGGTCGCCCAGAGAAAATTTTTGTTAGTGCCGGTGTCTGCAGAAGCCTCTACACCACTTGATCCATATCCTTATCAAATGGTCTTGAGGACCGGGAAGAAGCTATAGAAGCAGCCACTGACTGCAGGATTGGAGATTTTAAAGTAGGAGATACCAGCTCCTATATTGGTGACCAGCTCCTATGAACAACAACCTCCGGTTCCGAAAGCAATGGAGCCGAGGTGTTAGTTTGACTCAGTTTAGAGGTCAATGAACCCTTTTTCGGGTCCAACTCAGAAGATGATTTGGAAGACTAAGTCTTGGAGGATTTTACGGGCTTGTCCAGTTTGTCCTTATCTAAAGATTCCTGAAAAAAGGATTTCAATAATCCCCTAGCTATTAGTTTGCTCCTATGTTCGTGAAGAACATGAGAACTAAAGGAGTGACATATGGCACAATTCTCCTGTAGGTGGACCTCACCTAAACAATAAAGACATTCTATGTGACCATCTGTTATTGACATTTTTTGGACACTTTTAGAATCCAGATTTAGCTTTCTCTTGCGGAGACAACACTACATGCCTAACTATAAAGGTAACACACAGTAATTAATATATATATATATATATATATATATATATATATATATATATATATATAGATATATATATATAGATATATATATATAGATATATATATATATCTATATATCTATATATATATATATATATATATATATATATATATATCCAAGATAGCCCTAATAAAAAAACACAGGGCTCTAACTACAATATTATAACAACAACACACACAGTATAAACAACTAACGACTGCCCTAAAAACCCGGGCTTAAGCTAAACACACTCTAGGATAGGGAGAATTCACTATTTAAACAATCATCTAACTTAAATGAGTTGTAGAAATAAACGGCCTAGAAAAAACATCCACTAACAACAAACAAAAAACACAATAAGTTTTTAAAGCTAAGTAAGTTATTAAAGGAAGAAAAAACTATCTAAATACTAAGCTAAACTATTAGAAATTAACTACTAAGCTAAACTATCATTTTTTATCAAATATCAAACTTACACTGGCCAGAGCTGTCAAAGAACTCCTAATCTGTTGCAGTGGCAAACGAGATCTGACAGAAGCACCAGTGCATCATGGGATAGGGAGTAGGCCACGAGCTGGTTGAAGACCTCGAGCTTTTGGATTTGGCAGAGTCGGAGCCGAGGATCGGCTCCGAACCCATCAGTGAGAATGAGGGTGAGATAGAGCAACTTCACATCATGACTTCCTGAGAAGCCAACAACCAGAAATGAAAGTAACAGACTTGCTGAAGTTGCTAAGATCCAGAACAGGACAGAAGTCTCACAATCCTTTCAGAAAAAGGAAAAGGTTGAAGTTCACTTCAGTGGCTCTGCTGGACAGAGGCACAGGGAACTAATCTAAAGGGGCGGCGAAAGCCAACGTATTCTGGGCTAGGCTTATAAATGCCTTCGGGCAGACAGCCTAGTACCTACCTATAAGTAGAACCATTAAAACCTCCCTGAAGCACAAGCAAACTCTATGAGAATTGTACAAAGCAAAGTCTGAGCACGACTCTGTGGAGACATCAGGACCCCTGAGTGATGCCCTTTCTAGGAGAAATGACCTAACATATCTAAAGACATGGCCACCTGTGATCATATGTAGTACACCCAACCATCCCCTCTGTGGCCCTCAAAGAAAGGACAAACTCTAAAAACTGGATATTTATGGGCAGCTTTACACAGCATTCAGGACTGAGAGAACTGAGCCAATGGAGTTCCCCTACTCAAGATTTCTCCTGCAAGGTGGCCTAAAAGCAGAGAGAGGGTACAGGAGGGGTGTCATAGAAATCTTCGTCTATAGTCAATGTAGTCTCTGCTTTGAAATTTTCTAGCTAAATCTCGTGTAGTGTAACAACAGAGGGCTTCAACCAAAAAGACAGAATCCAGAAGGTCTAACTCAGGTAATCTTTAAATGAAAGCAGCAAGAGCCACATCAGCTGATGAAGGTGCATTGTAAAGCTTGCTGTCCCAGTCACAGCAACAAGCACATTGAAAATGCTTGTTAACTGTAGGCTCCTTTGTAGAAGCTGTGGTAAAGATATACTCTAGAGCTTAGATCACAGAATCAGAGAAGTCTGCCAGACAGTCCTTTGTGTAATTCACTAAGGATGACTAGAACATGAAGAAATGAGATAAACAGATAAGGAAGCTAAGTCCTAATAACAAAGTGTAAGATCTTGTCCAAAGGATCACACCCCCCCCCCCCGACAGTAAGTTAGGATGATTACAGTAAGATGGAAACAGTCATCAATGCTATAGAAGAAAAATCTGAGAATGCTAGTCTCATACTGGACTGTACATGCTTAATTCCATCATAGACAAAACCAAGTACATTTTAAGAGCCAAATGCTAGTGATGACTTTTAATATTCTATTAGCATTTTATTTTTATTTTCATAACTTGAGAAGGCAATGACAGAACTTCAGGATTTCCACAACCCCATTAACACTACTATAAACCTAAATTTACCAAGCACTGGGACTACAACAGATTTCTCTTCTTGGATATGTGGGTCTATAAAAACACCAGTGATTCTGGATTATATACAGACTTATGAAAAAAGTCTACAAGGGTGAATAGCTTTCTATAGTGTAATAACTTGCAGCCACATAAAACAAAAAGAACGTCAACAAGTTTCCAGTTATAAGATCTTCCAGAATCACTTTCAAAACTGTCTTCATTATATGAACATCCTCACAGATTAATTCACAGAAACAGGCACAACCCTCCACCTTGTGCAAGTGATACTGGAGCCCTTCAGCCACAGAAGATCTGACAAATCACATAACTTTGACCTTTCCTCACTCCCTAAAATGAAACCAAATTCAGACAATGGATTGAGTTCCTTGCACCAGGATAGCACATCTTTGATACTCGGCAAAACCTTGGCAATTCTCTTTCCCTTGACTCCTACAATGTTAAGAAAGAGCTTACACTAAACTTGATAATAAAATAGCAATAATGCACAGTCTTTCAAAATAGGACCTAAACCTCAGTTTGTTATGTAAAGGAGACTAAACATCAAGTCCAAACCAGAAAGACAGACAAGAAAGATCCTCATTTGGTAAAGAGCCCAGGAACGTGTCCCAACAATAACTTCAACTATCATCTTTTTATGAACAACAAAGATCCTTACATGAGATCTTTTAATGGTAAAGTTTACAAAGTCATGAAAACAAGCAACTATGGATTCTCTGGAGTTGTCTAAACAGTCAACTTTGAAACATGTGATTGCTTATATCAGAAAAATATTACAACATATGCGCTAGCTTCTACATGCAATCCATAACAGGCACAGTCAATGCCTTACACAGACACAGCAGGAATCAGAACATCTCAAAAAAATCAATTCACTGGAAATTGAAGAAGACATCATCACTTTCCTGAGGAAAAACGAGAACTGAATAAAAGTAACTCACATCGCCTCTGTGACCACTATCAAGATCTTAACAAAATACAGAAAACTTTTCAGAAATGATTCCACAATAATTTACATTTCAGGTGCTTAAATGAACCAAAGTTTAATATCTAGCTCTCAGTATTTCATATTTCTTGAGATTCCATTCCCCCTTGGTTTTTGCCCATGATAACTTTCAAGACGACTCTCACCATTCCACTAACACACTACCCCATAGCTGGATCACTTAAATCCTCTTTTTTTCTTAATTCAATCCATTTTTTTTATCAAACCATAGAACGGATAGTCTACTGACTTAGCGTCACACTTGCGTAAACCCATTTACAGGCCTAAAAATAATTCTAAAAGCTAAATGGCAATATTGCTGAAAATGGCTTGATAGCTAGTCTCCCTGCCCCAACCCATTTTAATTTGCTAAACATGCTGCTTTGAATGACATGCCCTTGCCAGACATAGTGGTGTGAAACCTATTACATCATCCTGGTACAGGAAACTCTTTTCAGCACATCCTTCCCTCACTTATTATTTTGACTTTAAAAAATCAAACATACACCTGAAGTTCTTTGTTAGAATTAAAGTGTTAATGACACTGAAGTCTTGAGGAACACAGCATCCTTTACTCATGCTCTGGATTACTAATATTCTTGCCTTTTATTTTTTTGTCTTTTATTTCACTACAAATACACAGTCAAGAAGGTACGTGGTGTACCTTATTTAATAGTATGACAGCCTGACAAATAGTCATCTTTACAAAATAGCATTTACTATTAGACCAAGTAATTTGGCAATCAGAATTTGTCATGTTACTTTTGACTTCTGGAATACATCTCGAAACAGGATCAAACTTGTCAAAAATGTAAATTTTCTATTTGCCTGGTCCAATATCACCTCTGGAAAACCCGTCAAGAAACAGTTTTACATAAACACATTTATCAACAAACAAAAAATAAAACACTTTTGCTATCTGATGTCAACCTAGATATTCTGATCAGTTGCCCCTTTTACAAGATTATTTTTCCAATTTCTAAGGGTGGTCACTTGAATAAAACAAGCAACTGTTCACAAAGGTACATTTTCTGTAAACATTTGACTTAAAACAGAAATAATTTAAATCCATATTTATGTTCAAATCCAAAGATATCATTCCCCTTACTACTTGGTGTAAACTGTTAGTTCCTTGATTTAAAATGTCCAAAAACTAATAGTCATTTTAATTCCATTTCCAGAAAAAAATCAGATCATCTATATTACGCCTGTAAAAATTAAACCTAAATTTGAAATAATTCTAGAGTATATAAAAATCAATTTCCCACCAACCAAAAAAAAAAACACTTTGGCAAAAGCACGGGTCATAGCAGCACCAATGGCAACCCCACTTATTTGGCAGTGATAACACTTATTAAAAATATATTTTTTTAAATCAGGTCCAAAAGTCTAAACAGAAGGTGTTAATTTAAAAATATGACTGGCACGGGCATTAAGTCAAATTATTTCTAACATGTTCAGTACCAGTATCATAAAAATACAGGTATATAAACTTACGAAAACAGTGAACATATTTTTTTCTTCACTTGAACACTTAACATTGATGCACGTCTAATAAATTCCATCAGTCTGTTGAACAGGACTCTAGTTTTTGACTGATGATATTCAGAAATTTATCTGCAACCAAAGCCAATGGCTCAGTGTTACATCCTTTAGATGAAACTATTGGCCTAAATGGAGGCATTAACAAATCCTTCTTTATCTTAGGGATACCAAAAAAAGTACCAATTTTAAAATTAAAATCAATGTAGTCTTGTACTAATTTTAAAATAACCTTTTTATTAGAAAACAAACAAAAAATGTATTAATATAATTCATACTCTTTATGACCACTATACCATTATTTAAGATCTTTTATTTTACATAGTTCTCTAAAAGCTGATATTTCAGTGTTATAAAATTCTAAAGCTCCTTCAGGAGAGTTCTTACAACATTTTTACTTATCCTCTGAAATAAGTGGGAGATTAGTGGTGTTTATTTTTTTCAGAAACCATAGTTCCATTCTTGGCATCATTAAACAAATATACCAAATTAAGATGCTGTGTATACAAATGTAATTATGTCACAGTTTGCACTAGATAAGCTCTGTCAGAGGGAATAAATGAAAAACCTTTGGACAGAATAAATGTTTGCACTCTCACCAAAACTGTGGTTCAAATAAAAATTGGAATCCTTAACTTTTCCAAAATGTTCGTGTTTGGTTTATTTTCCGAGAATTCCATGGTTTGTTGTTGCAGTGAAGGTTATGATACCTCTGCCATGCATTGGAGTTCAAATGCTTCTCCTGTTGTTTCTCCACCTGACATGACTGCCAAATAGCCAACCTCGCAGACCTTCTTGAGACTGAAGGATCTTAACAAATTTTTTCCCTTCATTCACAGGAGAGGCGCGTCTGCTAGTACTATGCATAAAACCAGGACATTGCTTAGTAACTGCAGTGTTACCATTTGGCAAAGGATATGCACTGCCATTGTTATATGCATCTTCATCCCTTTTAAAATTTTTCTTTTACAATCTATGTTTTTCCACATGTATTTCTAATGTTTGAAAGATGGCATCAAAATTGGTAGTAAACAGAGAAAAAACACATTGACAATGTATATTAAAATCTAGCACTTTTCTAGGGGTCAATGAGCACATTAACAAAGTATTTAAAAAAAAGAAATGATTACAAGAATATGGAATATTAATAGTTTTGTTTTATTAATTGTATAGATATTCATTTTTTATGTTTTTGATTCATATTAACTTACTATGGTTATATTTTCATTGGCCTGATAGGTCACACGATGTGTTGTTATATGTTTAAACTGTGAGGTAGCAGTGTTGAAATAGTTCTAAAAAAGTATTTTTAATAGTAGATGAAAGTGCTAAATTTTCATTAAATTCTTGTGTTTGTTTCTCAGTGATTTTTTTTTCTTCAGCTTGGTATTAGTCTTCACGGTTTCCATTAAGTGTTTTTGGTTTAACTGTTCTGTATAAAATTAGCCAAAAACTAGACTGAATCTACTAGGCAAAAGCACTTTCAAAATCTAGCATTAAACTCTCTATAGTATGTACTGGTATCCTTCCCTTCATTATTCAGCATTTTGCACACCAACCCAAAGAGGGTAACAATATAGTAATGGTATCTACCAGTCACCATGGCAGGATTTGTCACTGTATATCTCTACTGTTTAAAGTGACTAGAATTTAACCAATATATTCATCCAATACAAATTTACCCATAAACCACCACACATAAAAATCCCATCTTTAATTCACATATGTGGCAAAAACTTCAGTGTGACCCAAGATCTTCATCAAACATCTAGCTCTCAGTCATAAGGAGGAAGTTAAATATGAAGCTACATACAATCTCATATATGTCAGTCAATATGGACTGGGCTTCTCACCCTACTTCTGAAAAAAATGCAGTAAATTTGCAATACAAACTGGAATTGCCACTGTGATAATACACGACACAAGGAATATAGGCAGCATCTGAAAAGCATTACAATAATCAAACCGTAGTACAGCATAAGCCTTTTTGATAATGACAATTTCCTAGCTTGTACAAAAATAATCCAGTGATCCAAAAACTTGAGTCTCATTCCACTGTCATTCAAAATCACAGGTTTGATCACTAACTGGCACTCAAAACTACATGGACTATTCACTATATAGCTTATTGTACTACAAATACTCTTTTTAATCACAGGTCGAACAACTTTGTTTATTTTCTATATTGACTTATCAGGATTCAAATTTACTTCCATTACTCTGTTTGTGGCATTGTCTAATCATTCATTGTTGGCTACTCAGTACAGAATCAGAATTTGTATAGATATATTAGGCATTCTCTCTAAAAGTAGAAAATGTAAACGTATTTATAAGCAGACAACTAAAGACAACCTACTATAAGGTAGCTACTTTATTAGCAAATGGTGTTATTAACCCTTACCAAAAAAGGAGCATACAAGAGTTCTCATGTGTTCTTCCATTACCAGTCATGTGAAATCATGCTATAGCTAAAAAAAATTACATTCCATGTAAACAGGATGTATTGAAACAATTAGATTTGCAGAAGTTCCCACATTTGTGGATATACACATAACCATGACAATGCACCTTATGTCTCCTGTCAAAAAATAAACATACCCATCCCCCATGCTTGCAAGGTAACCCTTTTGCCACCAGTTAGCATAATCTCACAAATAGTACAATTGTGCTACCATGAAAGAAGGTTTTGAGCAGATCACTGTTGCAGTAGTAAACACTTATATGGGATATATCCTGCCAAGGATATGGGATGTTCAGCCAATCTACTAAAGTTCTGGGTGCTGTCCTCATGCACCACATATCAACTCAAGCGTGCGAGGGTACTGCTATAAGGAACATGTATGGGCAGCAAAATTCAGAGCTCTCTTGCACTAAAGAGGAAAGCTAAAGCTTAATGCTCTAAAAGAAGTATGTCAAGTAGTAAAACAAGTCAGAAAAAAAGGAACAAGTGACAGAGACCCTACCCTGGCCAAGGGAGGACAGGAAAATAAAAAAGGGAAAAGATGGAGGGTGTTAGTACTGCAACAGTGATCAGTTCAAACCTGTTATGGTAGGGTAATATACACTAATGTACTAACTTCGCTATTAGAACACTTTTGGAGCAGCATATACCTACATGGGCTGATTGCTAGAGCTTAGGAAGTAAGGGAAGAGGTTAATAGGGCCAGAGTCCAGAAGACCATGGAAAACAGATCCAGCAAATCCTGTTCTAGCTCTGGAAAAGGAAACAATTTTATAGTGTTTAGTGAAAGTGCACATTGATAACCAAATTGCTGGTGCTATAACAACTCTACAGTCCTGCCCTTTCAAAAAGGACCCAGAACTTGCCACAGCTCTGGTGGAGTAAGCCTTGTCATTTTGGAGGGGGTCTTTTTCCATGATGAGAATAGCAGAACTGAAAAGCCTAAGGCAACCACCTAGAAACAGTTTGCTTGGAAACTGCTGTTCTTTTATTTGTCCTCAAAGGAAGTTTTAGTCCAACATTCTGGAATCTTTACTCTTGTCCTGACAGTACCAGAGTTGCTTATGGAAGTCCAAGGTATGAAGAATTTTCCTCCCTCTGGTTTTAGGTTCAGGGAAAAACACAAGAAGGTGGGAGAGACTGATTCAAAGCAAACTCACAAAACAACTTTGGGAAGGAAGGTAGGACTGGTTCCAAGACTCACCCTCTCCTTATGGAAAATCAAAAAAAGGCTGAAAAGACATGAGGACTTACAACTCACTCATCTAGCCAAAGTCAGAGCAATAAGTAAAGCTATCTTCCAAGTAAGAAATTTCAGGGCTGCACGTTCAAAGGAAGAAAGAACTTCTCTAGCAAAAAAATAAGATGCTGGGATGGAAACCCCTGTTTTCTAGGTGGTCTAATATTTAAAAGCCCTTTCAAGAAATGTTTGACTTAAAGAAGAAGGGTTGAGCTCTAATAGCAGACATGCAAAAACGGCCAAAAGATACAGTGACAGAAGTGTAAGAAAGGCCTGGTTTGAGTAATTCACACAGGTACTAGAGAACCAATGAAGATCCCCACTAGGGATGAATCCTGGTCTGTAATGTAGCACCAACTAAAAAATCTTTTGCCACCTAACAATAATATTCCTGTTCAATTTAGCCTGAAAATCTTCAGACAGTGAAGAACGTCTTTTTCTCTTACCAGCAATACCAGAACTGGAAGAGTCGAGAGACTGAACTAAACCTTGAGACAGACCCAATAAATAATTTCTGTCGAAATTAATGGAGGTAGTGGTTAATACATGCCTAAGTTTCTGCTTCTTTTTGGCCAGAATTTTTATAGAAGCAGACTGGCTTCTGAAACAAATCCTCCCAGGTGACAGGCATCCCATTCTAGCTAAACAGGACAGCATTACCAAGAAAAAACAGCTGGATGGTCTGAGGAATCAGCACTGACAATAGAAGAGTCATTCATTTGTAGGTGATGCAGACTTGTAGCCTGCTGAAGGGGCAAAGGCTGCTTGGAAATGTTATTCTATTGTGGTTGGAGGAAAGAAGGACTGTAGGACGTCTAAGCTGTTTCATGGTGAAGCTGAAAATTATGCTTAAAAAGCTGGTCAGACTGACAAGCAGTTGCTGGTGAAAAGGTAAATATTAAAAAAAGTATTTTTTTTCCATGAAAAACAGAGTGAAAAGTTCTTTAAGCATTTACCCCAGCCCCTAAATACAAATTAATACACATTTTACTTGAGGATAAAAGGAAGAAAAACTTGGTTTAAACAACTTTTCCACAAATAAAAAGGCTAGAGGTCAGGTAACAGTAAAAAAAAATACTTTTTTTCTGGCTTAAAACAGGTTATTTCACAGAAAAAATGAAGTTTCTTTAAGAAATATAAAATGTGGAAGTTGATCCCCCCTCAAAGTGAACTTATCTGAACAGCAATAAAAAACAGCTGAAAGACTATCACTGAAAGCCCACAAAAGAAGCTTTCTTTGGCAGCAGGAAAGGTCTGAAGTATGTGGTATGGAAGATGGCCTTAACACTTTTGAAGCTCATTGGCTGTTACATTCTATGCAGGAAATAACCATATAGCTAAGGCTACTGCAGCAAAGATCAAATGATGGATATCTTCCCCTACTCTTTCTAAGCTTTAGGTTGTGCCAGAGAGCTGTGACTAGTGTTTGGACAATAAGAAAATGGAGAAGGAAAGGAGAAAGCAAGCTGAGAGTGCAGTGTTGGAGAATACTGAAATATCGCAAACAGACTCTAAGGAGATTGCAGTTACAGAGTTGAATGGAGGAGGTCTGGAAACTCCAATATTACTGAAAATGATAGATCAAGATGAGCCACATGCTGATGAGAAACTAAGCTGGAGTACTACAGTAGACAGTACGTTGGGAGAAGTAACAGAGGAGATGCTGCCAGATAAATCAGGAAAAGGGGTTGGAGTACCAGTAGGTGCTGAGAACAATTTGGGAATGTGCTTGGTCAGTGGAGTAGCTACTTTTAAAGGCATACCCCAAAAACAGGATGTTACTGTGAGCAAAAAAAAGAACTTTAACAGCATAAAAATGGTAAACGAAGAAAAGAAAGATGCTGTGACTGATGCTGAAAGAAGATGAAGACAGATACAAGGACAACAAAACTAGAAGGGAAGAACAGTGTAAGAATCAAAACAGAGAACAGTGGCACATTTTTAACAGGTATGAAGTTAAGGACAGTATTATTTTTACCTTTGGGGTTTAAAGCACAAGACATATGAGCATTAATACACTTTGGGATAGAAGACTTTTGTGAACTTACTTTTGAAATATTTTATATTACTTGAAAAATTTATGAAGTTGACATAAAGAACTCACTTGCACCATGGAATAAGTATATTTTTCAGAACTTGGTGCTGCAGCTAAGGAAAAAAAATATGCAACTGAAAATAAATAACGTGGAGGAACTTCAGTTAAAGACTTTCTTTCTATATGTGATAAGATGTAGGAGATTAAAAATACATGATGAAATAAATGTTTGGATGAAGGGTGAGAGGTATTGGTGACAATGGGTGTGGATGACGGAAAATGCAGTACATTTCAAATGTTACAACTCTGAATGGGAAAAGGTGGGAACATTGAAGTATTAGGGTTAACCTAAAGCATGTGGGATGAGTGGGACTTTGTTCAAGACTGTAATAAAAGATATGATCAATGCGAGGAAAGCAGACATACAACAAAAAATTGCAGCCTAAGTATAGAAAATGAAATACATTTGGGCATCTTTGGTTTGACTGTCCTTTACTAGAAAATGAAAGGTTAGAAGAGAATACTTCAGAAGAAAGAATTTGAGGATAATACAACTGAAGAAAATGGTGGAGAAAGTATTATGGGGGCATAACTAAAGAAGAAACTGTGACTAGAATAGGGAAGGATGATGAGAATGAGAAAGGAAATGTTTTACAAAGAGAAGGCAATACAGTGCAAGATAAAAGCAGATATGTAGCACCAGGAAGTGAACAAGGGAAAGAGGATGAATTTGAGGCAGATGAAGAACAAGAATAAAATGGTTATAAATCAATTGGGGGAGGGTGCAGAGAAGGAAAATAAAAATAAAATCTGAAACATGCAAAAACAGGAAAGGGATAACGTAAGAATATTAACACTAAATTCAAAATGACATTAGACATTTAGACATGGTGACTGAATGTTGTAAAAACTAAACATAGAAGTTATATGTTTGGATCAGTGGGGAGTGATGCGTATTCTGGAATGGAATAGGAATTTTTTTGTTATTTTTATGTGAAGCAATAAAGGTACTAGATATGATGGTAACAGTACCTGTTAAACTAGTGGTATGTGATATCAGGAAAAGGGAAAAAATATACAAGGATAACAATACTTTATTCCTTCACCGATAAGACAGAGAGGAAAATGATGTTTGAGAAACTTAAAAACATTGTCCTGATGGGAGATTTCAACTGCAGTTTGAGAAAGGAGAGGGGAAACAATGCAATATATTAAAGTAATAAGAAAAGTTAAAGACATGGAAGATAGAAGTTACGAAAAAAACAGAATGGACATATAAAATAAAGTATTTTCAGAACTGAAATTGATTATGTGGTATATTCAAAACATATGAAAGAAAAAGGGTGAGAAAGAAATGGTTAAGTTCTCAGATCACTGAGCAGTATGGGCTAGAATATGAGATAACAGAAGTAATAAAAGAAGGCAACGGAATAAAGATTGACTTGATAGATTGCTAAACAGGTGAGATAAAATATTAAGAGAACAACATATGACAAGAACAGTACATTATAAAAACTGGAAGACTGGCAGAGTGCTTATAAAGAAAACAAAATTGATTGTATAAAAAAAAGAGTGAAACAACGGAAAGTATATAATGAAATCATACAAAGATACAAAAAAGTAACAGAACAATACAGTGACAGAATAAGAGAAATGGAAAGAAAGTTGTATGAAAAAAACAGAAAAGGTTTAAAATGTTTAGACAAAAGATTTTTTTAAAAAAAAAAAGTTTTTTACCATAAGAGACAGAAGAATGTATGCAATATTTGATGAAAAAAATATTAGACATCGGCAAAGAGAAATGATGGAAATTGTGGAAACATTTTTTTAGGTAGAATGTATGAAAAGCAAATGGTACAAGTAGTAGAATGGATTGTAAATGGAAAATATCTGAAAATCTTAAGAATTCTCTGGAAAGGGGAATAATGTGAAAGGAAGGGAAGAATCAACACCAGGAATAGATGGAGTAGGTTATGAATAGTTTAACTAGAAAAATGAAAAATTAGTACTCCGTAAAATATTAAATGACTAGAAAGAGAAAGGAATAACATATGAATGGATTTGTGGTGGAGTAATTACATTTAAAAAAAAAAGGAGAAATAAAAAATAAAAATAATTTCAGCCTGAAAATAATGAGGAATATACATTATAAAATCTGTATGAAAATAACACAAAAAAAAGAAGCAGGAGGTTTTGGATGAAGTAATAGAAGGATTTTTCAGAATCAACGGAAGGCAAGCAAATGAAATGTTGATAATGAAGTAATGAATATAATTTTGGAAAAAAAAACTAAGGAAGTAAGGCTAGTGGTACGTGATGTGGCAAATGAGTTTGATAAGAATGGTAATGAAATGATATGGAAGATTCTAGAGACACATGGGAAAGAAGAAAAAATGCTGAATGTTATAAAAATGTTTTATGAAATGTCACAGGTGAAATTTATGGTAAACAGCTGGATGGGAGAAAAGATAAAAATTAAGAGAGGTGTTAAGAAAGGATGTCCATTATGTATGTGTCTTTTTGTACTGGGAATTAATGCTATAATTCAGACATATGTATGACATAAAATAAACAAAATGGAATACAGAAAATGGAGTTATACTGCCAATTTGTTTATCATGTGCAGATTTAGTGATTATGGCTAAAAATAAGACATTGATAAGTGACGAGGTGTTACAAGTGGAGTAATTATAAAGGAAAGCTGGGTTATAGTTAAACAAGGCAAAAAGCAAAGGGTTTGGTACTATCAAGGAAATGTGTATAGGAGTGAAATTTGGGGGATATCCAAATGTAACAGAATAGTGAATAATAATAATGGAACAAAAAAAATGTTATCGTGGTGAAGAAGTTTTAATCTACTGTTTAACAAAAAATACACATGTTAAATACTTACATATTACGAAAACTATCATATTTAGGGGGTGTACGTGTTTTGCTGAAATGGAGAAAGATTTGAAATATACACACACACACATTTTATTTATATATATATAATATATATATATATATATATATATATATATATATATATTTAGATAGATAGATATAATTTTTTTC